>NW_026973579.1:0-39712 GCF_963855985.1 Ostrinia nubilalis | reverse complement strand
CTAACCTAACCTAACCTAACCTAACCTAACCTAACCTAACCTAACCTAACCTAACCTAACCTAACCTAACCTAACCTAACCTAACCTAACCTAACCTAACCTAACCTAACCTAACCTAACCTAACCTAACCTAACCTAACCTAACCTAACCTAACCTAACCTAACCTAACCTAACCTAACCTAACCTAACCTAACCTAACCTAACCTAACCTAACCTAACCTAACCTAACCTAACCTAACCTAACCTAACCTAACCTAACCTAACCTAACCTAACCTAACCTAACCTAACCTAACCTAACCTAACCTAACCTAACCTAACCTAACCTAACCTAACCTAACCTAACCTAACCTAACCTAACCTAACCTAACCTAACCTAACCTAACCTAACCTAACCTAACCTAACCTAACCTAACCTAACCTAACCTAACCTAACCTAACCTAACCTAACCTAACCTAACCTAACCTAACCTAACCTAACCTAACCTAACCTAACCTAACCTAACCTAACCTAACCTAACCTAACCTAACCTAACCTAACCTAACCTAACCTAACCTAACCTAACCTAACCTAACCTAACCTAACCTAACCTAACCTAACCTAACCTAACCTAACCTAACCTAACCTAACCTAACCTAACCTAACCTAACCTAACCTAACCTAACCTAACCTAACCTAACCTAACCTAACCTAACCTAACCTAACCTAACCTAACCTAACCTAACCTAACCTAACCTAACCTAACCTAACCTAACCTAACCTAACCTAACCTAACCTAACCTAACCTAACCTAACCTAACCTAACCTAACCTAACCTAACCTAACCTAACCTAACCTAACCTAACCTAACCTAACCTAACCTAACCTAACCTAACCTAACCTAACCTAACCTAACCTAACCTAACCTAACCTAACCTAACCTAACCTAACCTAACCTAACCTAACCTAACCTAACCTAACCTAACCTAACCTAACCTAACCTAACCTAACCTAACCTAACCTAACCTAACCTAACCTAACCTAACCTAACCTAACCTAACCTAACCTAACCTAACCTAACCTAACCTAACCTAACCTAACCTAACCTAACCTAACCTAACCTAACCTAACCTAACCTAACCTAACCTAACCTAACCTAACCTAACCTAACCTAACCTAACCTAACCTAACCTAACCTAACCTAACCTAACCTAACCTAACCTAACCTAACCTAACCTAACCTAACCTAACCTAACCTAACCTAACCTAACCTAACCTAACCTAACCTAACCTAACCTAACCTAACCTAACCTAACCTAACCTAACCTAACCTAACCTAACCTAACCTAACCTAACCTAACCTAACCTAACCTAACCTAACCTAACCTAACCTAACCTAACCTAACCTAACCTAACCTAACCTAACCTAACCTAACCTAACCTAACCTAACCTAACCTAACCTAACCTAACCTAACCTAACCTAACCTAACCTAACCTAACCTAACCTAACCTAACCTAACCTAACCTAACCTAACCTAACCTAACCTAACCTAACCTAACCTAACCTAACCTAACCTAACCTAACCTAACCTAACCTAACCTAACCTAACCTAACCTAACCTAACCTAACCTAACCTAACCTAACCTAACCTAACCTAACCTAACCTAACCTAACCTAACCTAACCTAACCTAACCTAACCTAACCTAACCTAACCTAACCTAACCTAACCTAACCTAACCTAACCTAACCTAACCTAACCTAACCTAACCTAACCTAACCTAACCTAACCTAACCTAACCTAACCTAACCTAACCTAACCTAACCTAACCTAACCTAACCTAACCTAACCTAACCTAACCTAACCTAACCTAACCTAACCTAACCTAACCTAACCTAACCTAACCTAACCTAACCTAACCTAACCTAACCTAACCTAACCTAACCTAACCTAACCTAACCTAACCTAACCTAACCTAACCTAACCTAACCTAACCTAACCTAACCTAACCTAACCTAACCTAACCTAACCTAACCTAACCTAACCTAACCTAACCTAACCTAACCTAACCTAACCTAACCTAACCTAACCTAACCTAACCTAACCTAACCTAACCTAACCTAACCTAACCTAACCTAACCTAACCTAACCTAACCTAACCTAACCTAACCTAACCTAACCTAACCTAACCTAACCTAACCTAACCTAACCTAACCTAACCTAACCTAACCTAACCTAACCTAACCTAACCTAACCTAACCTAACCTAACCTAACCTAACCTAACCTAACCTAACCTAACCTAACCTAACCTAACCTAACCTAACCTAACCTAACCTAACCTAACCTAACCTAACCTAACCTAACCTAACCTAACCTAACCTAACCTAACCTAACCTAACCTAACCTAACCTAACCTAACCTAACCTAACCTAACCTAACCTAACCTAACCTAACCTAACCTAACCTAACCTAACCTAACCTAACCTAACCTAACCTAACCTAACCTAACCTAACCTAACCTAACCTAACCTAACCTAACCTAACCTAACCTAACCTAACCTAACCTAACCTAACCTAACCTAACCTAACCTAACCTAACCTAACCTAACCTAACCTAACCTAACCTAACCTAACCTAACCTAACCTAACCTAACCTAACCTAACCTAACCTAACCTAACCTAACCTAACCTAACCTAACCTAACCTAACCTAACCTAACCTAACCTAACCTAACCTAACCTAACCTAACCTAACCTAACCTAACCTAACCTAACCTAACCTAACCTAACCTAACCTAACCTAACCTAACCTAACCTAACCTAACCTAACCTAACCTAACCTAACCTAACCTAACCTAACCTAACCTAACCTAACCTAACCTAACCTAACCTAACCTAACCTAACCTAACCTAACCTAACCTAACCTAACCTAACCTAACCTAACCTAACCTAACCTAACCTAACCTAACCTAACCTAACCTAACCTAACCTAACCTAACCTAACCTAACCTAACCTAACCTAACCTAACCTAACCTAACCTAACCTAACCTAACCTAACCTAACCTAACCTAACCTAACCTAACCTAACCTAACCTAACCTAACCTAACCTAACCTAACCTAACCTAACCTAACCTAACCTAACCTAACCTAACCTAACCTAACCTAACCTAACCTAACCTAACCTAACCTAACCTAACCTAACCTAACCTAACCTAACCTAACCTAACCTAACCTAACCTAACCTAACCTAACCTAACCTAACCTAACCTAACCTAACCTAACCTAACCTAACCTAACCTAACCTAACCTAACCTAACCTAACCTAACCTAACCTAACCTAACCTAACCTAACCTAACCTAACCTAACCTAACCTAACCTAACCTAACCTAACCTAACCTAACCTAACCTAACCTAACCTAACCTAACCTAACCTAACCTAACCTAACCTAACCTAACCTAACCTAACCTAACCTAACCTAACCTAACCTAACCTAACCTAACCTAACCTAACCTAACCTAACCTAACCTAACCTAACCTAACCTAACCTAACCTAACCTAACCTAACCTAACCTAACCTAACCTAACCTAACCTAACCTAACCTAACCTAACCTAACCTAACCTAACCTAACCTAACCTAACCTAACCTAACCTAACCTAACCTAACCTAACCTAACCTAACCTAACCTAACCTAACCTAACCTAACCTAACCTAACCTAACCTAACCTAACCTAACCTAACCTAACCTAACCTAACCTAACCTAACCTAACCTAACCTAACCTAACCTAACCTAACCTAACCTAACCTAACCTAACCTAACCTAACCTAACCTAACCTAACCTAACCTAACCTAACCTAACCTAACCTAACCTAACCTAACCTAACCTAACCTAACCTAACCTAACCTAACCTAACCTAACCTAACCTAACCTAACCTAACCTAACCTAACCTAACCTAACCTAACCTAACCTAACCTAACCTAACCTAACCTAACCTAACCTAACCTAACCTAACCTAACCTAACCTAACCTAACCTAACCTAACCTAACCTAACCTAACCTAACCTAACCTAACCTAACCTAACCTAACCTAACCTAACCTAACCTAACCTAACCTAACCTAACCTAACCTAACCTAACCTAACCTAACCTAACCTAACCTAACCTAACCTAACCTAACCTAACCTAACCTAACCTAACCTAACCTAACCTAACCTAACCTAACCTAACCTAACCTAACCTAACCTAACCTAACCTAACCTAACCTAACCTAACCTAACCTAACCTAACCTAACCTAACCTAACCTAACCTAACCTAACCTAACCTAACCTAACCTAACCTAACCTAACCTAACCTAACCTAACCTAACCTAACCTAACCTAACCTAACCTAACCTAACCTAACCTAACCTAACCTAACCTAACCTAACCTAACCTAACCTAACCTAACCTAACCTAACCTAACCTAACCTAACCTAACCTAACCTAACCTAACCTAACCTAACCTAACCTAACCTAACCTAACCTAACCTAACCTAACCTAACCTAACCTAACCTAACCTAACCTAACCTAACCTAACCTAACCTAACCTAACCTAACCTAACCTAACCTAACCTAACCTAACCTAACCTAACCTAACCTAACCTAACCTAACCTAACCTAACCTAACCTAACCTAACCTAACCTAACCTAACCTAACCTAACCTAACCTAACCTAACCTAACCTAACCTAACCTAACCTAACCTAACCTAACCTAACCTAACCTAACCTAACCTAACCTAACCTAACCTAACCTAACCTAACCTAACCTAACCTAACCTAACCTAACCTAACCTAACCTAACCTAACCTAACCTAACCTAACCTAACCTAACCTAACCTAACCTAACCTAACCTAACCTAACCTAACCTAACCTAACCTAACCTAACCTAACCTAACCTAACCTAACCTAACCTAACCTAACCTAACCTAACCTAACCTAACCTAACCTAACCTAACCTAACCTAACCTAACCTAACCTAACCTAACCTAACCTAACCTAACCTAACCTAACCTAACCTAACCTAACCTAACCTAACCTAACCTAACCTAACCTAACCTAACCTAACCTAACCTAACCTAACCTAACCTAACCTAACCTAACCTAACCTAACCTAACCTAACCTAACCTAACCTAACCTAACCTAACCTAACCTAACCTAACCTAACCTAACCTAACCTAACCTAACCTAACCTAACCTAACCTAACCTAACCTAACCTAACCTAACCTAACCTAACCTAACCTAACCTAACCTAACCTAACCTAACCTAACCTAACCTAACCTAACCTAACCTAACCTAACCTAACCTAACCTAACCTAACCTAACCTAACCTAACCTAACCTAACCTAACCTAACCTAACCTAACCTAACCTAACCTAACCTAACCTAACCTAACCTAACCTAACCTAACCTAACCTAACCTAACCTAACCTAACCTAACCTAACCTAACCTAACCTAACCTAACCTAACCTAACCTAACCTAACCTAACCTAACCTAACCTAACCTAACCTAACCTAACCTAACCTAACCTAACCTAACCTAACCTAACCTAACCTAACCTAACCTAACCTAACCTAACCTAACCTAACCTAACCTAACCTAACCTAACCTAACCTAACCTAACCTAACCTAACCTAACCTAACCTAACCTAACCTAACCTAACCTAACCTAACCTAACCTAACCTAACCTAACCTAACCTAACCTAACCTAACCTAACCTAACCTAACCTAACCTAACCTAACCTAACCTAACCTAACCTAACCTAACCTAACCTAACCTAACCTAACCTAACCTAACCTAACCTAACCTAACCTAACCTAACCTAACCTAACCTAACCTAACCTAACCTAACCTAACCTAACCTAACCTAACCTAACCTAACCTAACCTAACCTAACCTAACCTAACCTAACCTAACCTAACCTAACCTAACCTAACCTAACCTAACCTAACCTAACCTAACCTAACCTAACCTAACCTAACCTAACCTAACCTAACCTAACCTAACCTAACCTAACCTAACCTAACCTAACCTAACCTAACCTAACCTAACCTAACCTAACCTAACCTAACCTAACCTAACCTAACCTAACCTAACCTAACCTAACCTAACCTAACCTAACCTAACCTAACCTAACCTAACCTAACCTAACCTAACCTAACCTAACCTAACCTAACCTAACCTAACCTAACCTAACCTAACCTAACCTAACCTAACCTAACCTAACCTAACCTAACCTAACCTAACCTAACCTAACCTAACCTAACCTAACCTAACCTAACCTAACCTAACCTAACCTAACCTAACCTAACCTAACCTAACCTAACCTAACCTAACCTAACCTAACCTAACCTAACCTAACCTAACCTAACCTAACCTAACCTAACCTAACCTAACCTAACCTAACCTAACCTAACCTAACCTAACCTAACCTAACCTAACCTAACCTAACCTAACCTAACCTAACCTAACCTAACCTAACCTAACCTAACCTAACCTAACCTAACCTAACCTAACCTAACCTAACCTAACCTAACCTAACCTAACCTAACCTAACCTAACCTAACCTAACCTAACCTAACCTAACCTAACCTAACCTAACCTAACCTAACCTAACCTAACCTAACCTAACCTAACCTAACCTAACCTAACCTAACCTAACCTAACCTAACCTAACCTAACCTAACCTAACCTAACCTAACCTAACCTAACCTAACCTAACCTAACCTAACCTAACCTAACCTAACCTAACCTAACCTAACCTAACCTAACCTAACCTAACCTAACCTAACCTAACCTAACCTAACCTAACCTAACCTAACCTAACCTAACCTAACCTAACCTAACCTAACCTAACCTAACCTAACCTAACCTAACCTAACCTAACCTAACCTAACCTAACCTAACCTAACCTAACCTAACCTAACCTAACCTAACCTAACCTAACCTAACCTAACCTAACCTAACCTAACCTAACCTAACCTAACCTAACCTAACCTAACCTAACCTAACCTAACCTAACCTAACCTAACCTAACCTAACCTAACCTAACCTAACCTAACCTAACCTAACCTAACCTAACCTAACCTAACCTAACCTAACCTAACCTAACCTAACCTAACCTAACCTAACCTAACCTAACCTAACCTAACCTAACCTAACCTAACCTAACCTAACCTAACCTAACCTAACCTAACCTAACCTAACCTAACCTAACCTAACCTAACCTAACCTAACCTAACCTAACCTAACCTAACCTAACCTAACCTAACCTAACCTAACCTAACCTAACCTAACCTAACCTAACCTAACCTAACCTAACCTAACCTAACCTAACCTAACCTAACCTAACCTAACCTAACCTAACCTAACCTAACCTAACCTAACCTAACCTAACCTAACCTAACCTAACCTAACCTAACCTAACCTAACCTAACCTAACCTAACCTAACCTAACCTAACCTAACCTAACCTAACCTAACCTAACCTAACCTAACCTAACCTAACCTAACCTAACCTAACCTAACCTAACCTAACCTAACCTAACCTAACCTAACCTAACCTAACCTAACCTAACCTAACCTAACCTAACCTAACCTAACCTAACCTAACCTAACCTAACCTAACCTAACCTAACCTAACCTAACCTAACCTAACCTAACCTAACCTAACCTAACCTAACCTAACCTAACCTAACCTAACCTAACCTAACCTAACCTAACCTAACCTAACCTAACCTAACCTAACCTAACCTAACCTAACCTAACCTAACCTAACCTAACCTAACCTAACCTAACCTAACCTAACCTAACCTAACCTAACCTAACCTAACCTAACCTAACCTAACCTAACCTAACCTAACCTAACCTAACCTAACCTAACCTAACCTAACCTAACCTAACCTAACCTAACCTAACCTAACCTAACCTAACCTAACCTAACCTAACCTAACCTAACCTAACCTAACCTAACCTAACCTAACCTAACCTAACCTAACCTAACCTAACCTAACCTAACCTAACCTAACCTAACCTAACCTAACCTAACCTAACCTAACCTAACCTAACCTAACCTAACCTAACCTAACCTAACCTAACCTAACCTAACCTAACCTAACCTAACCTAACCTAACCTAACCTAACCTAACCTAACCTAACCTAACCTAACCTAACCTAACCTAACCTAACCTAACCTAACCTAACCTAACCTAACCTAACCTAACCTAACCTAACCTAACCTAACCTAACCTAACCTAACCTAACCTAACCTAACCTAACCTAACCTAACCTAACCTAACCTAACCTAACCTAACCTAACCTAACCTAACCTAACCTAACCTAACCTAACCTAACCTAACCTAACCTAACCTAACCTAACCTAACCTAACCTAACCTAACCTAACCTAACCTAACCTAACCTAACCTAACCTAACCTAACCTAACCTAACCTAACCTAACCTAACCTAACCTAACCTAACCTAACCTAACCTAACCTAACCTAACCTAACCTAACCTAACCTAACCTAACCTAACCTAACCTAACCTAACCTAACCTAACCTAACCTAACCTAACCTAACCTAACCTAACCTAACCTAACCTAACCTAACCTAACCTAACCTAACCTAACCTAACCTAACCTAACCTAACCTAACCTAACCTAACCTAACCTAACCTAACCTAACCTAACCTAACCTAACCTAACCTAACCTAACCTAACCTAACCTAACCTAACCTAACCTAACCTAACCTAACCTAACCTAACCTAACCTAACCTAACCTAACCTAACCTAACCTAACCTAACCTAACCTAACCTAACCTAACCTAACCTAACCTAACCTAACCTAACCTAACCTAACCTAACCTAACCTAACCTAACCTAACCTAACCTAACCTAACCTAACCTAACCTAACCTAACCTAACCTAACCTAACCTAACCTAACCTAACCTAACCTAACCTAACCTAACCTAACCTAACCTAACCTAACCTAACCTAACCTAACCTAACCTAACCTAACCTAACCTAACCTAACCTAACCTAACCTAACCTAACCTAACCTAACCTAACCTAACCTAACCTAACCTAACCTAACCTAACCTAACCTAACCTAACCTAACCTAACCTAACCTAACCTAACCTAACCTAACCTAACCTAACCTAACCTAACCTAACCTAACCTAACCTAACCTAACCTAACCTAACCTAACCTAACCTAACCTAACCTAACCTAACCTAACCTAACCTAACCTAACCTAACCTAACCTAACCTAACCTAACCTAACCTAACCTAACCTAACCTAACCTAACCTAACCTAACCTAACCTAACCTAACCTAACCTAACCTAACCTAACCTAACCTAACCTAACCTAACCTAACCTAACCTAACCTAACCTAACCTAACCTAACCTAACCTAACCTAACCTAACCTAACCTAACCTAACCTAACCTAACCTAACCTAACCTAACCTAACCTAACCTAACCTAACCTAACCTAACCTAACCTAACCTAACCTAACCTAACCTAACCTAACCTAACCTAACCTAACCTAACCTAACCTAACCTAACCTAACCTAACCTAACCTAACCTAACCTAACCTAACCTAACCTAACCTAACCTAACCTAACCTAACCTAACCTAACCTAACCTAACCTAACCTAACCTAACCTAACCTAACCTAACCTAACCTAACCTAACCTAACCTAACCTAACCTAACCTAACCTAACCTAACCTAACCTAACCTAACCTAACCTAACCTAACCTAACCTAACCTAACCTAACCTAACCTAACCTAACCTAACCTAACCTAACCTAACCTAACCTAACCTAACCTAACCTAACCTAACCTAACCTAACCTAACCTAACCTAACCTAACCTAACCTAACCTAACCTAACCTAACCTAACCTAACCTAACCCAACTCAAATTTTCTTCAAAATTTAAACGCACCCCTACGTGTTATACATCAAATTGTGCGTAATATTTTTAGTAAACACCCTCGTGACGTTTGACACGCGAAAAATCGATTTTCGTGGAAATTTTCGACTTTTCAAATTTTTAATATTGACTTAGAATATTTTCATACAAAAATTTACAACTTTGGTATTTTTGGTCCGTTTTTCAAAATTTTTTCGCTTTAATAGACTCACCCCTTTCGGCTTAGCACTCCCCTGACGTTCGATTGATATCGTTCCATACTAGAACTTGCTTTTTTGGCGGATTTTAGGTTTTCGGTAACGGTTTTTGGACGTCTTTTTCAAAATTTTTCAGGGCGACCCCAGGCGTTGACCGTCTTATTTTGTCCGTCTCGACGAGCCCTATCCGTGGACACCTCATTTGTTGCGATCCGACGCATACAAATCGAAAAATTTGCCCGCCCACCCACCCTTTGGTCATTTACTAGGTAGACTTTTTGAATTTGACCAAAAATTATTATTGTAGTTTTGGGTTGTATAGGCCAGGGTTGTCATCGAGGGACATTTTGAAGATATTAGGGTTTAGTTTTAAGTTCAGTTTAGGTCTTATTTGACATTATACTCGTTTTTATTTACACAAATTGTGTACTCGACCGCTCCCGACTGCGAGGTGTTGCTGTGCCCGGCATCTGAAAGCAAATTGACGTATATATTAGTAGTGAGACAACAGCCGAGTAACTTGCCGGGTGCTGTGACAGCCACAAGGTCCAATTGGGATCATTCTGAAACAGAAAATCATAATTATTATTATTTATATTTTTACAACTTATACAAACTTACCTTTTATCTATTTTATCTGTTTTATTTTACGCGGTCTCAAGACCTAAATTGTTTTATTTTTACTGACGCATACCTCTAGCACCATGTTTGGTTTTAGAACACCGGCTAAGAGGGTCAGCGACACGAGCCAACAAAAGTCTCCTGATTCCCCGCCCATCAGAAGACCGGGTAAAGTGAGGCGCAGCGTCGGGGAGTGGGAGGCGGGGAAAGCTGGGCTTTCCTCCGCATCCGACTCAACCCCGCCGCGAGCTGAACCGCCGAAGGCTCCAAAGAAGCCCGCGCCGTTGCGCCGGGCCTCTGTGGAGGCTTCGGTGAACTCACCTAAAACTCCCACTGTCACTGTCACCAGAGACAGGACAGCCGAAGCCAGAGCCTCCCTTCAGAAGGCCAAAATGAGCCTTGGCACTGCTCGTAACCTGAGGGGAGACATCAAGACCACCGTCGTAGAGGCTCTGGATCGGCTGTACCAGCTCGTTAAGGAATCTGAAACGGACAAGAAGGGGAAGGCTCCCAGCAAGAGCATGGTCGAGCCTGAACCTGAAAAAGAGCAGGAAAAGGATAGGGTAGAGAGGAAGATAATAGATGAGGACAGGATAGTGACAGAAATACGGGAAAATAGGAGACTTTTGTTGGAGAATAGTTCGAAAATGGAAGCTCTGAAGGAGGAGATGGAGAAGCAGCGGAGTTCCCTGGAGAAGACGACCTATGCCAGCGTGGCGGCTTCCGTGCCCAACCAGCAGCAGGC
Source organism: Ostrinia nubilalis (assembly GCF_963855985.1). Lineage (NCBI taxonomy): Eukaryota > Metazoa > Arthropoda > Insecta > Lepidoptera > Crambidae > Ostrinia > Ostrinia nubilalis. Next base: position 28,178 of record NW_026973579.1, on the reverse strand, counting down.
CAGGTCGGCCCTCCACTCCGTCGTCGTCTCATCGAAAGATGAGACGGAGACGGGGGAGGAGGTGCTGCGGAAGGTCAGGGAAGCCGTCAACGCCAAGGAGGGCTGGGTTCGTGTAGAGAAGATAAGGAAGGCAAAACATGCAAAAATAATAATGGGATGTGGAACATCAGAGGAAAGGGAAAAAGTAAAGGAGAGAATCAAGGACACGGGTGGCTCCCTCATCGCGGAGGACATGAAGAATAAAGACCCGCTCCTGGTGCTGAAGGACGTTCTGCTGCTAAATAGCGACGAGGACGTCCTGAAGGCACTCAGGAAGCAGAACGGGAATATTTTCCGTGACCTCCGCGAGGGGGAGGACCGTGTCACAATTAGATACAAAAAGAAAGCCAGGAACCCGCACACTCAGCACATAGTAATGAGCGTTTCCCCGGCGATTTGGACGAGAGCCGTCGGGACGGGCTCCGTGCATATCGACCTGCAGCACATCAGAGTGGCCGACCAATCACCGCTGGTGCAGTGCACAAAGTGTTTGGGGTACGGCCACAGCAAGCGATTTTGCGCGGAGCCCGCTGACGTCTGCAGTCACTGTGGCGGGCCGCACTTCAGCGCCGACTGCGCCGAGAAGCTCGCTGGCGGGGCACCTTCGTGCCGCAACTGTCAGCGAGCCAAAGCGGAGCATGTCGCACATAATGCTTTTAGCACCGACTGCCCAGTGCGCAGGCGGTGGGATGCGTTGGCCCGATCCACGGTGGCGTACTGTTGAAGTCGTTCTAGGCGTGATCAACATCCAGCTCATGAATCAAACATCTCACAAACTCCTTGACAAAATTGTTAGGCGGTTAGGTGAAACAATATTAACTCTCTTAAGTTCGGCAAGAAAAGACTCCAATTTTACACTTTTGGCTAGCAAAATTCCGAAAACAAAATTTAAACCTACTTACAAAATTTGGCAAACAAACTGGAGTCAATTTGATGGCCAAATTGACCCGTTTAAAAGTAAAAACTTATCGAAATATACGTAGTAAAGGGAAGTTAAATGTTTACTTAGTATTATGATCAATACAAAAGCACAACATTTAAAAGGTATACAAGATAAGTATCAAAATTCGAAATTAGACACAAAAATGATCTGGCAAGCACATAATTTGGAATTAGAAAAATAACAGTAAATTAAAATTTAAATTAGAAAAATCTGCATAAAATCAAACATGACCAAACGAAAAAAGTACACTCAGAGAAAACTACAGATATTTTAAAAATAAAAAAGAACAAGACTCAAGAAAACACTCACAAAAATTAAACTTAAAACCTTAAAACCCATAGAAGCAAATTGACTAAAACATAATAAAAAAGGCTCTGGTGACCATGCTAGAGGTAGAAAGATTAAAAAAAAAAAAAAAAAAAAAAAAAAAAAAAAAAAAAAAAAAAAAAAACCTAACCTAACCTAACCTAACCTAACCTAACCTAACCTAACCTAACCTAACCTAACCTAACCTAACCTAACCTAACCTAACCTAACCTAACCTAACCTAACCTAACCTAACCTAACCTAACCTAACCTAACCTAACCTAACCTAACCTAACCTAACCTAACCTAACCTAACCTAACCTAACCTAACCTAACCTAACCTAACCTAACCTAACCTAACCTAACCTAACCTAACCTAACCTAACCTAACCTAACCTAACCTAACCTAACCTAACCTAACCTAACCTAACCTAACCTAACCTAACCTAACCTAACCTAACCTAACCTAACCTAACCTAACCTAACCTAACCTAACCTAACCTAACCTAACCTAACCTAACCTAACCTAACCTAACCTAACCTAACCTAACCTAACCTAACCTAACCTAACCTAACCTAACCTAACCTAACCTAACCTAACCTAACCTAACCTAACCTAACCTAACCTAACCTAACCTAACCTAACCTAACCTAACCTAACCTAACCTAACCTAACCTAACCTAACCTAACCTAACCTAACCTAACCTAACCTAACCTAACCTAACCTAACCTAACCTAACCTAACCTAACCTAACCTAACCTAACCTAACCTAACCTAACCTAACCTAACCTAACCTAACCTAACCTAACCTAACCTAACCTAACCTAACCTAACCTAACCTAACCTAACCTAACCTAACCTAACCTAACCTAACCTAACCTAACCTAACCTAACCTAACCTAACCTAACCTAACCTAACCTAACCTAACCTAACCTAACCTAACCTAACCTAACCTAACCTAACCTAACCTAACCTAACCTAACCTAACCTAACCTAACCTAACCTAACCTAACCTAACCTAACCTAACCTAACCTAACCTAACCTAACCTAACCTAACCTAACCTAACCTAACCTAACCTAACCTAACCTAACCTAACCTAACCTAACCTAACCTAACCTAACCTAACCTAACCTAACCTAACCTAACCTAACCTAACCTAACCTAACCTAACCTAACCTAACCTAACCTAACCTAACCTAACCTAACCTAACCTAACCTAACCTAACCTAACCTAACCTAACCTAACCTAACCTAACCTAACCTAACCTAACCTAACCTAACCTAACCTAACCTAACCTAACCTAACCTAACCTAACCTAACCTAACCTAACCTAACCTAACCTAACCTAACCTAACCTAACCTAACCTAACCTAACCTAACCTAACCTAACCTAACCTAACCTAACCTAACCTAACCTAACCTAACCTAACCTAACCTAACCTAACCTAACCTAACCTAACCTAACCTAACCTAACCTAACCTAACCTAACCTAACCTAACCTAACCTAACCTAACCTAACCTAACCTAACCTAACCTAACCTAACCTAACCTAACCTAACCTAACCTAACCTAACCTAACCTAACCTAACCTAACCTAACCTAACCTAACCTAACCTAACCTAACCTAACCTAACCTAACCTAACCTAACCTAACCTAACCAGTCGCCCCTTGGAGCTCGACGGAGTCGCGCGCGTCCCTCGCTCCGCCGGTCCGCGCTCGGTCCGCGCTCGGTCCCCGCTCGGTCCTCGCTCGGTCCTCGCGCCCGGCCCTCGCGCCCGGTCCGCGGCCGGTCCTCGCTCGGTCCGCGCTCGGTCCGCGCTCGGTCCACAGCCGGTCCTCGCGCCCGGCCCTCGCGCCCGGCCCGCGGCCGGTCCTCGCTCGGTCCGCGCTCGGTCCGCGCTCGGTCCGCGGCCGGTCCTCGCGCCCGGCCCTCGCGCCCGGTCCGCGCTCGGTCCTCGCTCGGTCCGCGTTCGGTCCTCGCTCGGTCCGCGCTCGCGCCCGGTCCCCGCGCCCATCCACGGCGCCCGTGTGGCTCGGCAGTCTTGTGGCCCGCCCCCCCGCCCCGCCCCCCCCCCCTCCCCCCTCAAAATTTTTTTCTCCTCGCCATTGGCCGTCCCACGAAACTTGCCCCCCCTCCCCCCCCCCCAAAATTTTTTGCCCCCCCCCAAAATTTTTTCTCCCCGCCAATAGCCGCCCCACGAAACTTGCCCCCCCCCCCCCCCCCCCGCACCCCCGCACCCCCCCTCCACAGACCCCCCCTGACCCCCCCCCCCCCTTCCCCACCTCACCCCCCCTCTAGCCCACCCTTCTAGCCCACCGCCTTGCCCGGTCCTCGCTCGGTCCGCGCTCGGTCCGCGCTCGGTCCACGCTCGGTCCACAGCCGGTCCTCGCGCCCGGCCCGCGGCCGGTCCTCGCTCGGTCCGCGCTCGGTCCGCGCTCGGTCCACGCTCGGTCCACAGCCGGTCCTCGCGCCCGGCCCGCGGCCGGTCCTCGCTCGGTCCGCGCTCGGTCCGCGCTCGGTCCGCGCTCGGTCCACAGCCGGTCCTCGCGCCCGGTCCGCGGCCGGTCCTCGCTCGGTCCGCGCTCGGTCCGCGCTCGGTCCGCGCTCGGTCCACAGCCGGTCCTCGCGCCCGGTCCGCGCCCGGTCCGCGGCCGGTCCTCGCTCGGTCCGCGCTCGGTCCGCGCTCGGTCCACAGCCGGTCCTCGCGCCCGGTCCGCGCCCGGTCCGCGTCGGTCCGCGTCGGTCCACAGCCGGTCCTCGTGCCCGGTCCGCACCCGGCCTATCACCAAGTGCCGGTGAAACATACATCGACGACTGGGCGGTCCTCGTGCCCGGTCCGCACCCGGCCTATCACCAAGTGCCGGTGAAACATACGTCGACGACTGGGCGGTCCTCGCGCCCGGTCCGCAGTCTGCCTATCACCAAATACCGGTGAAACACTGGACTGTGTGGGGACATCATTGTGTGACTTTGGCCGTGTGGTAAATTACTGTGTAGTGAACTATCGTGTGGTGACTTCGTGATAGTGTGTGGTAACATCTAAGGATTGCAGTGATACCTGGATTGCAGTGTACACTTTGGACATTGGACAGACTGTAAGTGCTCAAAATGCCGCTAGCTAGGTCACCACCCCCCAACCGAAGGGTCACCCGCGCGCGATCGCGGGATGTCACCAGGGCACCAAACACCCGGCCAGCCTCTCGCTCCCCACCCCTCAGCACACATTCTGAGGCGCACTCCATGGACAATTCCTTCGTGTCTGTAGAAAGCGAGAGGTGCCCGTCGCGGGTCAGCTCAGCGGGTACGGTTCGGCCAGACTCACCGCGCTCTCTGGACTCTGCCGACTTCGGGAGCCTTGGGGGTCTTGGAGTCTACCGACCCCCGGCTAAGACCACTTCGCGCCCGCGCAACACGCCTGCCACTGGCGCCTGCAAGCGCAAGACACTGGCCACTCCCTTCCCCGAGCCCGACTTCGGAGACACGCTCTTCACCCCGCTGCTTCAAAAGCTCCACGGCCTAATGGCCAACATACCATCATTGCTCAACAAGGAGAAGAGCGTGAGGAAGGAGGACCGCGAGCTGGCGGTCCAGTGCAGCGTGGACGCTGCTCGCCTGCTGCAGGAAGTACACCTCACATATCTCGACTGCCTGGAAGAGATACCTGGCCTGAACAAGGGCCCAGCTCCAGCTGCAGCTCCGGCGCCAGCGGCACCTACCACCACCACCACCGCCGCCACCACCACCAACAGCCACTGCTGCGAGGAAACTCTCGCGGCCGCCGTGACTAAGGCTGTCACCCAGGCGGTGAGAACAGAGTTCGGGCGCATGAAACCCACTCTGACTGCCCACCTCCTCCGCCACCACCAAGACCTACGCCCAGACACTCGCCTCCACGCCGGCTCAACCCGTGGTCGGGGACTCTCAGCCCCGGCTACGTGAAGAGAGAAGCACACGCCCGGCGCTCATTATGGCCTCTAAAGATCAGAAGGCCGACAGGCAGGCGGTAGCTAAGACCTTGCGAGCCACCATCCCTTTCCGCGAGGTCAAATTCACGGCGGCCAAAGTTGAGATGCTCTCGCGGGGAAAGGCGAGAGTTGAATTCGACTCAACAGAGCACCTGAAGGAGGCAATGAGGCGCATCAACATCAACACGGAGACCTCCGGCGTCAGTGCTGAACCGGAGCGGAAGCTCATGCCGATGATCGCCCTCAAAGGCATCTCTAAAGACACGGCAAGCAAGGACCTCATTGCCACCTTGAAAGAACAAAACCCTGAGCTGGAGAGCGACGAGAGGATCAAACTGCGCTTCCTGCGGAGAAACAGGAACCCCAATCTTTACAACGCGGTCCTCACTGTGCCGCCCAGGGTGTTCCACACCATCATCACTCTCGGTCGTGTGCGCCTCGACCACCAGAGGGTGCACGCCGAGGAGTTCTCTCCGTTTCTGCAGTGCCGTCGCTGCCTCCAGTTTGGGCACACGCAGACGCGCTGCCCCGCCGAGACTCCAGTCTGCGCACACTGCGCGACCGCCGGACACCTGCCGTCGCAGTGCCCCAACAAGGCGCTGGCTCCGAGCTGCGCCAACTGCGCCACGTACAACGTGAGATTCAAGACCGACACGAGCGCCAAGCACACAGCGCTCGACCAGGCCTGCCCTCGGCAAAAGGCCATGAAGGCCAGAGTCTTGGCCAAGGTGGACTATTCTCTGTAGTCCTCCAGCCACAAAACACCTGTGGACTGGTCGTGTGCTGTGTCTTGGCGGCCGTGTGACTGCCTTTTTTTTTAAATTTTCAATCTTTTAATCATTTCATCTCTTTTGATTTGTATATAAGTTTGTCCTGTTACATTTTTCTCTTTGTGTCAATGTAGATTGCTCATGACTCGTATCTTGTGGGTGCCGTGATGGGTTCCGCTCCGACAGGCTGATCTGCGCTGGGTTGGGGGCCGTGGGTTGGGCGCGGGGACGGTCGGCTCTAACCCTTGGGCTTGGCTTGCTGTCCCCGCGCCCGGCCTTCGGCTTCTTGACCGGTGTGGGAGTCTAGGCCTGGCGGAGCGGAGCTGATTGCGGTATTTTACTTAACAACCATAACCCCTTGTACACATATAGCGTTTAATCTTCTAATCATAATCTATCTTCCCTTTCTTGAAATCGATTAATTTACGATAACCTGCTTACATACTCCGTTAACAAGTTTTGCATATAATATGTCGCACTGTCTATGGTCCGCGAGCCGGCCTGAGGGTAAGCCCGCCCACTGCTGGCGCTGGTGGGACAGGCGATCCGAGGGGCTCAAGGGGTCGGCAATTCAAAAGGATCAGTCCTCCACCGGGCTGTCCCCGGCCCCAGTGGCCTATTAGGATCTATGCACGGTCCCGGCCCACAGGGTGCTGCTGGGGGATCCTTGGGGACGGCATCGCGGACCTTGACCGTACAACAAGCCTAAAACAGTCAAATCCCAACGAATTGATCGATTTCATTTATTTAAAGTCGATTTTGGGAAAAAACTCATCACCTCCTTGTATCATATAAACATAAAATTAAATGTTATTAATGAGATTGACATTCTGTAGACAGATCAACTAATCTTTGCATGTGTATTTTAATTTTTTTTATATTTTAAACTTGTGTGCGTAGAAACTGATAAATCATAGCCACAATTCGTGTATAACTTCATCGTCAACAGTACAAATAATTAAGTTGAACAAGTGTTATTGGTAGAGACCTTATAAAAAATTTTTCTGTCTTCTTTGTGTATTCACTTTGCTTTGTTAACTATATACGTATATAATTTCATGTAAACAGTATAAACAATTAAGCTGAACAAGTGTCATTAGTTGTAACCTTGAAAAAAATTTTGTCTTCCTTGTGTTATTCACTTTGCTTTGTAGATTATATTCGTGTATAATTCCATCATAAGTAGTATAAATAATTAAGTTAAACTAGTGTCATTAGTTGAAACCTTGGAAAAATATTGTCATCCTTGTGTTATTCACTTTGCTCTGTTAATTAGCTATAAGTTAGGTTAAGATCTTTTGTTGTAATATCCGTACTGGGCGGCCTATGTTCATACCTGTAAAGGCTAGTGCTGGGGGAAACTTTCTCACTTCTTCCCCCAGCACTCCCAGTCTATTTGTTGTCTGTCCCCCCAGGCCCTCCTTGAGCAGGCATCCCTAACCGCCTTGGAGGGCCGCGTGCCCGGCTCGCAACTCCACCAACTCTAGAGTGGCACGCCTGCCGGTACCAAAGGGTCAAAAAGTGAATAACTGTAACTAGCGTAAGTTAGTACCTAAGTTTTATTGTGAACGTCCCTTCCCATAATAAAAATCCTCTGAGTGGCCAAAATGAACGAGAAAAAAAAAAAAAAAAAAAAAAAAAAAAACCTAACCTAACCTAACCTAACCTAACCTAACCTAACCTAACCTAACCTAACCTAACCTAACCTAACCTAACCTAACCTAACCTAACCTAACCTAACCTAACCTAACCTAACCTAACCTAACCTAACCTAACCTAACCTAACCTAACCTAACCTAACCTAACCTAACCTAACCTAACCTAACCTAACCTAACCTAACCTAACCTAACCTAACCTAACCTAACCTAACCTAACCTAACCTAACCTAACCTAACCTAACCTAACCTAACCTAACCTAACCTAACCTAACCTAACCTAACCTAACCTAACCTAACCTAACCTAACCTAACCTAACCTAACCTAACCTAACCTAACCTAACCTAACCTAACCTAACCTAACCTAACCTAACCTAACCTAACCTAACCTAACCTAACCTAACCTAACCTAACCTAACCTAACCTAACCTAACCTAACCTAACCTAACCTAACCTAACCTAACCTAACCTAACCTAACCTAACCTAACCTAACCTAACCTAACCTAACCTAACCTAACCTAACCTAACCTAACCTAACCTAACCTAACCTAACCTAACCTAACCTAACCTAACCTAACCTAACCTAACCTAACCTAACCTAACCTAACCTAACCTAACCTAACCTAACCTAACCTAACCTAACCTAACCTAACCTAACCTAACCTAACCTAACCTAACCTAACCTAACCTAACCTAACCTAACCTAACCTAACCTAACCTAACCTAACCTAACCTAACCTAACCTAACAAAAACCGGTTAGGTTGCAAAAACCGGAAACCGGAAGTTCCTGAAAAATTACGGTTAGGTTCCTGAAGACATTCTGAAAACCGGTTAGGTTCGTTTCAGAACCTAACTTAATAAAACCTAACAAAAACCGGTTAGGTTGCAAAAACCGGAAACCGGAAGTTCCTGAAAAATTACGGTTAGGTTCCTGAAGACATTCTGAAAACCGGTTAGGTTCGTTTCAGAACCTAACTTAATAAAACCTAACCAAAAACCGGTTAGGTTGCAAAAACCGGAAGTTCCTGAAAAATTACGGTTAGGTTCCTGAAGACATTCTGAAAACCGGTTAGGTTCGTTTCAGAACCTAACTTAATAAAACCTAACCAAAAACCGGTTAGGTTGCAAAAACCGGAAGTTCCTGAAAAATTACGGTTAGGTTCCTGAAGACATTCTGAAAACCGGTTAGGTTCGTTTCAGAACCTAACCGCGCGCGTTTATGAAAAATGTAGCATTGTTAACAGTGCTACAGCCCCCCGCGCCCCTCCCCCGCGCTGCAGCGCACCGGGCGGTTATCGTTTGTCAATGGACCTCGACTAATTTGTAGAGGAAATCCTTATTTTTTGTCAATAATCGGATAAATAATAATTTGTTTAATTTCTTTTAGATCTAATTTAGTTTTATAATTATGCTAAGAAAGTTGTATAGGGTGCTATAGCTTTATTTTTTTATAAAAGACTAGTTTTTTTACGCGGCTTCACCCGATTGAAATTTAGTTTGTCACAGATCGTCATAAACTATAGCTTATTATGTTATTCTGGGTTATAAACAATAATACTGTAAAGTTTCATCAAAATCCGTTCAGTGGTTTTTGCATGAAAGGGTAACAAATATTAATAATAATAATATGTTCACATCCAGACATCCATAGAAACTTTCGCATTTATAATATTAGTAGGATACTGCAAAGTTTCATCAAAATCCGTTCAGTGGTTTTTATGTGAAAGAGTGACAAAATTAAATAATAATATGTTCACATCCAGACATCCATACAAACTTTCGCATTTATAATATTAGTAGGATACTACGAGTAACTTTTGTTCAGTTGTTGTGTGTGTAAATAGCGTTAGTATAAATATTGTAACATTGTTAATAAATCCTCTTTGACTGTTTGGACTTGGACTACATCATTTCAACCACGTGTCGTTCCACCTGGTACTAGTATATTCCTCTCACTGTGGCCAAGACACCCTTAGCCATCAGATACTGATCAGTCTTGTGAGTCTGCTTAACTCACAAGACTGATCAGTGAGAAAAGTGATCACACTTCTACGCACTTAAAGACATTTTCGCACTCTACATTAACATAGTCGGCAGCAGCAGCTGCACAGCTATATTATACTTGTCATCGATTCTCATGCTCATAGAATAAAAATATGCCTTAGTCTATCTAAAATAAATTTGTATAGGACCCAACAGCAAATCGCCTATAGAACGAAACAATTATCACTCATATAAAGATGTCATGAAAATTTCGTCGTCCAAGTGAGCATTTTTGCTCATAAAACAAAAACTACTTAACCAAATTTAATTTAATTTTTATGGGACCAAATGGGCAGTCATTGCGCATCAATTAAAAAAATAATCTCGGTAATCGTATTACATGTTTATTTATTTTATTTCAATTTATTTTAAATTTAGCGTAAAAAATTAGACTATTCGATAGAAGAGACCCATTCATAACAATAAAACTTTCTTCGTCTTTAAAGTCGAATAATGAAAATATGTAAGGAAAATACAATGATGAATCAATTGGTGTCGATCCTCGAGGGGCGGCGCTCGCGGACAGTTTAATTAGCGAGGTATAGATGTCATTTAGGACATGTGTAATTATGCCCGTAGTCGTTTTGGCAGTAATTACTGTTCACTGCGGACTTGGCTAGCTACGGCATAGAATAAGTACGTTTACAACTTTAGGTACCTACATTTTCTGTTATTATTTGTCCTTAAAAATGAAAAGTATGATCTTGATCCCTTTAATAAAAAATATTACGTACAGGTTCGCCCACTCTCAGGCGCAAATGACCACCCGTTTGATGCTTCTACAATTTCATGTTTTTATATAGTCTTAAAAACCATAATTTTGACCAAAACATATTGATTTGACAGTTGACCGACGGATTTGGATTATGGATCGATTAAAGTCTTTTGGTCATGTCATCATTGCATGCATTACTTGTTTATGTAAAGATGTGTTGTTGGTAGATCTTTGTCAATAAATAAATAAATAAATAAAGAAATCCGGCAATAAACAAATTTAATTACCCCAGGCACCGCCCGCAAAGCGACTGTTGAGCGATAGGCAGCTCATCAAGTCGTTATAATGTAGATACAGATTAATTGCTGGTTGTCATTAGCCTATTTTATATTTGAAACAATAAATCAAAATCAGAAATCGATGTTCCATTAAATACTATCAGCATTTGATTTTGTTCTGTCGTGGAATGCGCTGACTAGTAAAATGTAAGTAGTGTTAGATAATACGAAACGTTGTGGTGTATTGTTATGGTACGAGTAATTTGTTTAAAATACGAGTACGTTTTGTGTTTTATTTGTTAATTATCAATAGTGTAACTAGGCTGGACCATGTAAGAAACACACATATATAAGAGGTACCTTCAAAGTGAGACCTATTCCAGCTAAATTGCAGGAGAGCCGTTTGCGGTGGTACGGACACGTCATGAGGCGACCATAATAAGGCGCCATATTATACTCGACATCAAATAAATCGCACCTCCCGCTACAAGCACTTTCAAACGTATGCATTCCCACTTCCCACCAATATTGGCACCATTTGAAAGCCTAGTTCTAAGCTTCATTTCATTAAAGGAAATTTTTTACCCCAAAAATGTGTCTTTAGAAAGATCCAGAGTCACTTCTTCAAAAAATTGGTAGTTACGCTTGAGCCAACATAAATGGCTATATAATCTGTTATAGATCTGTTAAAGAGGACACGTGTGATCAATATTTTTGGTTTTATAACCATCAAATTGGGTCTAATTGATTCTAGAGGTGAGCCCAAAGTGAGGTCTTTTTTCAAGTCACATTTATGGTATATGTAAATCATTTATTAAGAAATTTAATGTGTTTTTCTTTAAGGATATTTATTGGGCTTTCAAATAACACCAATATTGTTGGGGAACCATGATTGTGTCAGAAGAAAATCTTTAAAGTTTGCGTCGCGAAGGTGCGGTTTATTTGATGTTGAGTGTATTATGACCAGAAAAGTGCTAGACATCCAAACTAAGCCCCGCGGACGAGGAAGACCCCGAATTACATGGATGTCCGTAATCAATAACGACCTTAAAGAAGCCTAAGTTAAAATTAAGACAACCCAGGACCTAGCCGCCTGGAGAAGAAACATGACGCGGAGGGCCGACCCCAAATAAAATGGGAATGGGCCAGGCAAAGACGAAGAAATTCTCAATTAGAACAAATTATCGTTTAAATATTTGTCACTATGAATTTATTCCGAGCCATCGGATAACGTTTTGAATGAAATGTTTTTGGCGTTTGTGGTTCTGTTCAAGCTATCATACAGGTCACGCATTGTATCGATGTTAGGTCTCTCGCGGGCAGCAGCATCGAGCCGCACCTGCGGGTACTGCGGCGAGTGGGCTTCTGCCGGTTGCCGGGCGCGGGCGGAGGTGCGGCGGACGCGGGCGGGAGGCGCTCGGTGCGCGCGCGCCTGCACGACTACTACTGCATGTTTGCGCTCAGCGTCACCTCCTGCTATGTGCTGCAGCAGGGCGTGTATGCCTATCAGGTCAGCTCGGTTGGAGTTAAAAAGATTTAAAGATTATTTATTCACCGAGACAAGGTAATACAACGAGGTATATGTTAAAATATTATTATGTAGTTACAGCGCAGTTTATCTCCCTAGCAAAGCTAGTGTGTGATATCATTCTTCTTCTTCTTATTCGTTACGCTATTGGCAGAGCGGTTGTGGTCACGTTGAGGCGTTGTTCACATCGGTAGAGGCGGATACAACTCTCCGCACGATCTCCCGCCATCTCTCTCTATTGGCAGACTGTCTGGTGCAGTCATATATGCCGTCCCCCACTGCCGATTTCACTTGGTCGGTCCAGCGCATCGGTGACCTGCCACGCGATCTGGTTCTTTCGACTTTTCCTTGGACGACCAGTTGTCAATGGAGTTGTCATCCCGCCTTGAGACATGTCCGAAGTATTGCAGTATGCGCGACTGTACTACGGTTGATAAACGCTGAGTGACACCGAGCTCCAGAGTATGGACACATTGATACGGAACTCTGTCCATGATATCCCGAGCATCTTTCTCCAGCATCACATCTCTATGGCATCTATCTTCCTCTTTTCCAAGCCGCGTACTGTCCATGTCTCTGTTGCGTAAAGAAATGATATCATTATATTTTTGTTATTGATCCATGCTTTTGAGTGAAGCGTTTTCTTTTGTTGTTTTTAATGTCACCATACCGAATGTTTCCTGCTGTATAAAAATACTTTGCGCCTTGTTGCTTCTTCATGAGAATTGAAGCAAACATGTATTCGCGACGGCACAGGAGCGCGGCGACCTGGAGAAGCTGGCGCGCGTGCTGTTCGTGCTGCTGTGCCACTGCACGTGCGTGGCCAAGCAGCTCGTGTTCCACGCGCAGGCCGCGCGCGTCGACCGCATCATCGCCGGCCTCCACCGTGAGTACTGGCCGCGGCCGGACAATCGAACAAGCAATATGCATAATATGCAAATTATATTTAATACTGATCATCAGCTGCATCATTAGGCCTAACAAGAACTTCGATTTTAATGTAGACGGCGGCTACCCTAGGTCACCCTTATAGTTCTAACTCACAATCAAATTACTTTTCTGAAGCTTTATCGTTTTCAAAAACAGAGATCGTTGTCCCTGTTACCTTGGTGACAAAATGGTTCATAAAACGGATAGATTGCGCGTCCGCAGAGCCGCTGTTCGACCCGGCGACGGCGGGGGCGGGCGCGTCGTCGGCGGCGGCGGCGGCGGCGCGCGCGCTGCTGCGGGCCACGTCGCGCGGCGCGGCGCGGCTGTTGCGTGCTTACTACGGCTGCGCGGTGGCCACGTGCGTGCTGTGGACGATCTTCCCCGTGGTCTACAAGCTGCGCGGCTTCCGCATTGAATTCCCCTTCTGGACGTTCCTCGATTACAACCAGCCGGTCATGTCAGTCTCACTAACTAACCATAATAATAGTTGAAATAGAAAGGAAACATCGTTTTTAAGACATTCTGGGTAGGTCTTTAGAACCCTCTTGCCCTTACAACAGTATGTATAAAAAAAGAAGTTGTAGGTAGGTACGAGTAAGAAAGGAAAATTAAATGTATTAATTAAACTCTTTCTGAATTATTCTAGTAACATTAACGTAAGTTGAATAATAAATTTTGTTTATTATCTTTTTATGTAACGTTATTCTTTTCTGGAAATACTGAGTGGATTTCAAAACAGCTTCACATTGTGTCTCGGGCGAGTCGGGGGCGTACCCCTACGCAGGCAATCGGTCCCTTGTAACTATTGTGTTTTCACAGCATTAATGTACATAAAATGTTGGTTTCAGGTTTGTAATAGTGTTATTACACTCGTTTTACGCAACAAACCTCGTGGCCGTCGGCAACACGACAATGGACGCTTTCATAGCTACAGTTATGTATCAGTGCAAAACGCAGCTACGCATATTACGGTTAGTAGGTAGACACTTTAAAGTAAGTACCTAAAGAAAATATCATTTTGAAAGACCTATCTATACAACTGAAACTCAAAAGAATGTTTTTCATCAAACCCGTATTGAGGTTTCTAATATTTTTTTTTTCTGAACTGAACCGTTTGCGCGAGAGACACTTTCAAAGTGGTAAAATGTGTTACTTCTAAAATAAGAGAATGATAAACCAAAAAAAATAAATATGTTAGACGTTAGTCCATTACCATGCAAACTTCCATCGAAAATTGGTTTGAACGAGATCTAGTAAGTTTTTTTAATTATTTTTTAAATAATTTTAAAGTTACTACTCCTTTCCTCATGAACGCGTCGAGGTATTTAATTAAAATTCTATTAAATACTCAGGTCTATAGTGATTTGAATTTGAATTTGAATATACCTACAGGTTTTTACGAAACTCTCGGTGCACGAGTCCGACTCGCACTTGGCCGGTTTTTATAATTAAAATTCTTGCACGCAGTAAAATACTTTTTTTGTGTTATAGCATGAACTTCGAAACTCTACCCGAGCGAGCACGAGCTTTAACGAAGGAGTCGGTAAACGCAAACTATGAAGAGATCTTAACAAAATTACTGTTTGAGTGCATACAACATTTTCAGAAAATTGCTGAGTAAGTATCTTAATGTACACACGGCCACACTGTTAACTATCCATTTCCGTTTTTGCTCTCGCTCTCATCAAATGGTGATTCTTTGCGATAGAACGAGACGACATGACAGGCAATGGATAGTAACACTGTTGCCGATGGTACATATTTTGAATTTTAGGCTAACATTTTTTTATCGGTTGTTTTGCTAAACCTACCAAAACTTCATCATTAACACTTCATGTATCTTTTATTAGAATAGCTGTCAGTAGTCTGTTATGGAATAACAGTGGCGCGTGTCGTGTTGCAGCACGATGGCGCTGCTGGAGCAGGTGTTCGGGCTGGCCGTGCTGGTGCAGTTCACGGTGGGCGGCTGGATCCTGTGCATGGCGGCCTACAAGATCGTCAGCGTCAGTGTCCGCCGCTAGCCCCAGGCTTCCTATCCACTAAACATGAACAGCTTACTGCCCAGGAAGCGTTGGAATCAATTATAATCGTTACTAATCTGGGATTTACTAACAACTTATGAAAACCGTTACCTACACATTACAAAATAAAGATAGCGTCAGCATTGGTTTGGATAGCGGTGATAAAATGTAGTAGCCACGATTGACTACATTACATTATCGTGCTCCCGCTGGTAGGAGCCTCGTGCGGGCATTCACAGTTCACACCAGGGCTCGGGCGCGCTTTGTCACAATCGCACAATGAATATGCGCGATTTATGCTCCATGAAGTAAATAACATTTGAGTTATCTCTTCATTTCAGGTGAATGTTTTAAGCTTCGAGTTTGCGTCAACTACGCTCTTCATTGTTTGCATATTGACGGAGCTATTTCTTTACTGCTACTATGGAAACGAAGTTACAGTGGAGGTATTTTAGAATGCTTAAAAATCGACTAAATTTTTATTTTTCAACTCACAGAAACAACGGAAAGATGTTTGTGAAGTTTAACTAAAAATTAGCGTTCTTGATAGGACTGACTATCTACTTATACATATCTTTTGGTTTTCTCAAAATTCGATCGGATTTCAATTACTGCAAGCCGCAGACGTGCCGTGCCGTGAATGCCGACTGAATGTAATAAAACAAAAACATTTTCTTTAGCTAACTTTTGACCTTTTGGGAACCCTAACGTTTGACGAAAGTATTAATAAAACATTTAGGCTGGGTTGCACCATTTTACTTTAACTTTGATAAACTTCAAAAATCTGTCAAACTCCATACAAAAACACCGGTTATCGTTATAGTTACGGTCAAAGTTAGGTGGTGCAAATCAGCCTTAGAAAATCGTGTGTTTCAGAGCGACCGCATGGTGGAGGCGGTGTACGCCATGGAGTGGCTGCACGCGCCGCTGCGCTTCAAGCGCTCGCTGGTGCTGGTGATGGAGCGCGCCAAGCGCCCGCTGCGCCCCGCTGCCGGACACCTCATACCGCTCTCACTTGACACCTTTGTTACTGTATGATGATTCATTACAAGTTTTCCAATATTTTGACTTGAATAAGTGACTTATCATGGTCATCATTTATGGACGTACCTACTCCTATATTACTATCGAACGAGATACTCGTTTATGTATTACTAATTTTACATGGGTACATCGGTCCCATAGCATTTTTCTCTTAATCTTTTTCTCCTTAATTAGTAGACTATAACTTAATTGATAGGGCTGACTTTACCATCGTCGGATAACTGAAGAATAAACTTGTCATTTTGACATATCTCCCATACTGAAACTGTCAATGTGCCAAAATTATTCTTCTGTTAAAAGTCATCCGACGATGGTAAAATCAGCCCTAAATAAATAAGTATTTGTGTTTGTTTCAGATACTAAAGTCATCGTACAGCTTTTATGCCGTCCTGAGACAGACTAAATAATAGCGAATATTTTTTAATTTAAAATATTATGTATTGCACATTGTAGTATAATTCAAAATTATGTACTGCACATTGTAGTTGAGAATGAAATGAAAATACATTTTTATTCAGTGGTTTTTTTTTTTCATTTTTACTAGGTACGAGTAAGTACCACTGTTCTCTTACTCTTACATGATCAAAACAAAATAAAAGTGACTAATCCCTTAAAATAATATCTATTTCTTTCCTGTTTTGGAATTAAAATCATGGGAAGAATGCTTTTAGATAATTCAGTCGCAAACTGACCAGGAATTTTAATTATTTTCAGACCAAATTTCAGGTAAACAAACAAATTATTTAATTTGTTGTGATCATTATTCATTAAATACATTTGAAAATGATTTCTCGCTATAAATATTGTCTAGATGAAGTAATTACAGGCTGCAGCGCGAGGACAGTAATTAGAAGAGGGTACCGTGTAATTAGTAAAATGCCGACAATATTATAGCGCCTATAAATTATTCACTCCAGGCTCCACAACCCTTTGCTACCGTCTACGTAGCCCCAACTGTCCAAGTTTTTTTACTCCAGAAAATACTCGGCATAAGCTCGCTAAAACTTTGGAAATCAGCATTTTATTTTAGAAAGCTCTTTGGGTGTCGTTTTATTGTCTTACGCAGTCAAGAATATCAGGTCATAAAATGTGTATCTCCCAATAGGGTTAGCCGCATAAGGTTGAAAGAAAAAACATTTATTGCCAAGCAAAGACAATAAGTAGTCGGTACTTACATATAAAATATTACGGTAACACACAGAACGCCCAAATGATAGGACCTTACTTAATATTAGAAATGTTATGGAATAAAAATCTGTGTGGGGATCAAATTGGGGATAGAAAAACCCGTATTAATTTATTTGTACTTTACTCTGTTGTAGAGTAGTTTCTACTGCGTCTTAGGCCCGGTTTCCACCAAGACCAAGCGGAGAGGAGAAATGTTTTGAATAAACAATGAGATTTTTATTCAGATTGAATGAAATTGACAGAATGAAATCTGATTAGTTATTCAAAACATTTAATTTTCTCCGCTCTGCTCCGCGTTGGTGGAAACCGGGTATTAGAGAATCAGATCACTGCGGCAGGATAACATACGAGTAAGCTAGCTACTCGTACATTAACACAACAGTATCAGTTATGAAAGAGTGAAAATGTTGGATTGAAGCAAATTCAATTAAAGTCGCAAAAGTAATTTTGTTGTGTAGGTACATGAAGCCCGGCGTCAATGAAGGGTTAAGACGGCGGCATGACATGATAATTGCCGGTTGTCACGTCAGCGACGGCAGATCACAACACTGGCCGGGCTAGCGCAGCGCTGGGCGTGGGACAGCACTACAACTACCATGTGGGTAAAAAGGTTTGTTAAGGTATAAAATATACAAACATACTCGTAGGTAATATAAAGATTACGAACTAAACACGGCAAACAAAAAATGAATCGAAAAGTCTATAGGTTTTTATCGTGTTGCAAAAATTCCTGTTAACGAGTCTTACGAACTGTTCTAAGCATTAAAACGATTTAATTTACATTCCTTATCACATTTTTCTTTTTGCAATCCGGAAATTAAACGTAGATTCCGTTTATAGCCGGCATGTTTATTAATACTTAGAGAAAATGAAATATGTAATGTAAATATTAGCATTCTAATATTTTATGTATTATGGTATCAAAATCAACGAAAAAGTCTGACGATTTAGTATCGAAAATTGACATTGAATTGAAATCGAGATTAAATACAATAGATTCTACAAGAGCAATTGACTTTTGGTATCGACATCGTAAAGGTAGCAGCAGTAGCAGGGAAGCGCTGGACGCAGGCCGCTACCAATCGATCAACATGGCAAGCATTGGGGGAGGCTCAGATCATAGAAGGGAATAGATGTGAAACGGGGGCGTGGCGCGTGTCTCCGCGATATGCCCAGAAACGAACATCGCCCGCGACGCCAGGTTAGTCGCGATTCAGTCGTACTGAGGAAATGTTCTCCGATATTGTTGGATAATGCGTCGTAACGTGCAATAACATAAGTGAAACGAAGAACTACAGGAACAATGAAGTCATTTATCACATGTAAGTATTGCAAATCCATTGGTATTTTGCTTATAAATAAAAAAAACTAAACATTTTTACGAACGAATTCAGTGCCGTGACATTTACTGCGATATCGAAATTAGTGGTGATAAAAATTCAAACACGTTGTACATTGACGACTTAGTTAGCAACCACTTTATGTCATGCGTAACTACTGCGCAATGTATTTTATTTCTTCCGATATCCACTAACGCGTGAAAATACACAGTACGGCCGCATGTGCCGGTCGTAACATAGTGCAGGGCTCGTGTTCTAATATGGTTTCCTATTATCGATAAATAGAAGTAAATTATTATTTTCTAATTTTGAATGAAAAAATCATGAGTTGCTTGCGATTTTTAAGTTTTTACAAAAACAATAACAATAGTAGAAGGGATTAGTAACTGTCAACTATGTAATTACTATAAGAGCTAGTTGAAAGCCTAATATAGGCATTATTTTCATCATAACATAGGCGGTACGAATTTCGCCATAATTAAAAAGTTAATGCGCGATAGTAGTTAATAATAATTACAGTGATCCTGTTATTATTATTAAAGTAAATAATAATATATTACCAATATTGTAAATACTGGTAAAAATCGCAAGTACCTACTTAACCCATGACTTTTCATACAAACTTTGTCAGTCTATAACTTCTATACTCCATCGATAACGACATTGAGCTTTGGTTGGGGTAAATTAATATAACACTAGAGTGCTCGCGCGGGTGACATATGTCACCCAGGGTGTAAAATTTGTAAATATTTTTTCAAGGTATTGAGCTACAGTGCTGCCTTCTTAGGTATTCCTCGAGCATGTATTGTCGCACATGATAGTAGTAACGCCATCTTGCTAGACGCATCAATGTAAGTGCAGAAAACATTTAAAGTGTTTGGGTGACGCATGTCCCCCGCGCGAGCACTCGAGGAATTGTTTGAGATCTTATCATCGGGTGTGTAATGTATGATATAACTACATATCATATAATACTTAGAGGATATAACATCAAATTATATAAAATCGTTTAATATAATAATTATTTACTATAATAAACGAATAATATAATTTTAAAACGAATAATTTTAAGACAAATAACTATTAACTGATATAAAATGGTTTGATATAATGAATATTTTCTATAAAACTTACAATGTATACTATTTAAAACAAATAACATTCAAATCATATAAAAATAAAATGTCGAACAATCAAATGAGATAAAATTCTTTTCCTATAAAACTTAAATCATATAACAATAATAATTTTATATAAAGTTCATTTGTTATAATAAGCATTGCATGCAGCAAGCAAGCAAGCGAGCAAGCAAGCAAGCTAGCAAGCAAGCTAGCATGTAGGCAAGCAAGCAGGCAAGCAAGCTAGCAAGCAGGCAAGCAAGCAGGCAAGCAAGCAAGCAAGCAAGCAAGCAGGCCAGCAAGCAAGCAAGCAAGCAGGCAAGCAAGCAAGCAAGCAGGCATGCAGGCATGCAGCATGCAAATTTGACTAAAAACTTGAGACTTCTGTCACGGCTCCGGCACTGCGGGGCTCTGGCGGTCCCTCGCGTGCTAATCGTCGCAGATGGCTTTCGCTCGACACCGCGTCTTCGGCTTGCTGGCCGGCTTCGCCGGCCAGCCTCGGCCGCGGCGCCTCGCTTCCAGCCACCTGCTCCTCAGCCCGCGGGCCGCCTCGCCCCTCCGTGCCTACGCGCTTCTAAATTACACTCTAGGGGTAGGGCAGACAAGACTACGTGGAGTCGGTTTTATGGCGATTCGTTTTTGTCACTAAAGTCATTTATAAGTCAAGCTTAAAAAGAACATACTTAAAGTTATATCTATCAGAAATTATATCAATTAAAGAGTATAACAAATAATATTTATTACAAGTATGTAATGGTTATGTGAAATAATATTTATATTAAACAAAATTACATCAAATGAGTCTTAGATTAAGTAAGGTTTATATCAATGTCTTTATGCGTTGTGATTGGTATCTGAAATGATATTATTAGAAATGATTTATTATATGAAGTAAACATTATATGTTAAAAAATTATATCAAGTGTTATTATAACATACGTTTATTATACAATATGAACGTTATTGAAATGAATTTATATCATATAAACTTATATAAACTGTCACGCACCCCTTATCATCGCGGTTTAAAATCAAGTTTACTTTCATGTAAGTTCAAAATTATACTTTTTAACCATTTTTTAAACTTTTACAATAATTATATTGCTTTATAAGCATAAACTGATGCAAGAAAGTAGTTGTTTTAGATTGTAAGTAATGTAGTAATAATACACCTAGGTCTATAAAATTAAAAACCAGGATTCTTCTGGGGTTGTGAGAACACCAACTAGCACAAAACTTGCCAGTACTGTGGCAAAGGACGATGTGTTTATCGCACAAGAGCAAGAAATCGAAGCACTCGTAAGCAAATGTAACAAGTGGAATAGGCGTTTTTGTCCAGATCATCAAATCAAATCGTGCCCGAGTTGTTATCAAAATATCACAGAATAAGATCAATCTATTGATTAACTTTCTAATGGACAACACGCATAAGTTGTAATATTAAGTTAAATTATGACTTAATTTAAAGTTTAGATCACACACATTACACTAGTTTTTATTTCACCTCAATCCATCCAGTATTACCGAAGATAGAGCCTCTAGAAGATTACGGACTTTTTAAAATTTTCAAAAATTTCCAATATTCGCGCGTGACGTCACAACATGATTTTGCAGCCCCCGCACGTTAACCCATTTACCACTTTTATGCCCGTTTTCACCATCAATCCCTATTGTTTAAGTGACCCCTATGGTAACATTTAACAGGCAATTTCTTTTCATAGGGGTCACTTAAAAATTAGGGATTGATGGTGAAAACGGGCATCTGGGGGCACGGCAGTGCCCCCACCAAGTCGAGCAAAAAAGCGGCACGGCCGTACCATCCTTTTCTCGAAGCAATTCAGGCCATTTTCGACCGCCTGTAACTTCGTTGTGGATAAAACTAGAAGGCTGAATTTTCATTAGCTATGCAGGCATTGTAAAGACACGGTATATTTAAAATTTCATTCAATTTGAACCAGTAGTTTAAGAATTATAACGGGTCAAAGTTACTTAATTTTGTCACTCACTGACTCACTGACTGACTCACCGATCATCAAAATTCTAAGGCACTTGCTAAGCAGACCTAGAAGCTTCAAATTTGGAATATAAGTAGTGTTTGGTGTATGAATCAAGGAAAAACTAAAATATTTGGGGGCACGGTAGTGCAACCGCCAAGTCGAGTAAAATTTTTCAATTTCGGTCCAGTTTTCTAGATACATAACTGCTGTCTACAAAATACAAAAAGAAATGATATTTGGGGGCACGGTAGTGCAACCGCCAAGTCGAGTAAAATTTTTCAATTTCGGTCCAGTTTTCTAGATACATAACTGCTGTCTACAAAATACAAAAAGAAATGAGATCCCATCAAAAACAATACTTGTCAAAAAAACCAAGTCTCGCAACTCAGTTGTTCTACGGTAAAAAGTTGTGAGATCCATGTAATACCAAGTCCAGGCCAGGAAATCTTTAACGTTTTACATAAATATATTGACTTGGCCATCGCATGAAAACACGTGTAAATTAAATTATTTAGTGCGATGGCCAAGTCAATAATTTATGTAAAACGTTAAAGATTTCCTGGCCTGGACTTGGTATTACATGGATCTCACAACTTTTTACCGTAGAACAACTGAGTTGCGAGACTTGGTTTTTTTGACAAGTATTGTTTTTGATGGGATTAGTCTTTTTCCAACTAAAATAAAATTTTACCTAACTGACAACTGTTGTTAGTTGTCATCGTTCAATCACATTTCAAACTAGGCGCTAAAAAAGTAACCATTATGCCACCTATTGCCAATTTTGTGCAATATGAAGCCATTTTTACATTTATGCACTTAAATATAAATTTTCTGGAAAAATAATTAAGTTTGTGTCTCTGTGCTCAATAACGAGTAAATAGTCCAGTTATTTGTTAATTTTACTTGGAAAGTTTTCCGGAATTTTTGAAAATTGGTGAATAAATAGATTTCGCTATGTTCTTTCCGAATTTTGTGACCTCGTTTATAGCCGCGCGCACGCCCGCCTTATTGAAAAAAATCCGCCTTAAAAAAGGTTTTTGACAACTACTTTTTTCATTTTATAATTTTTGGGACATAGACAAGCTAAGAAGATTTGATAAATGTGATAAATTTCATGTAATGTATGTTAAATAGATTTAGAGTTGTGAAACAGTCAAATTAATGTACCTGCTAAATTGCGAGTTCTTTTTTCTTTGATCATGGCAGGACACGCTGCCGGGTGTCCTAAATATGCTGAAGTATAAAAAAATTCGCGTTGCTGAAGGATACATTTTTTTTTGTCTTGTTTGTTTCTACATTACATAATTGTATCCTACTAATATTATAGGTAAATGCGAAAGTTTGGATGTCTGGAAGTTTAAAATAAAGTAAAGTAATGTTTATTTCTCACCAACATAACAGATAATATTATGATAACAAACAATCAGGAAAAACAAAAAGTAAGAATGTTGGTGGGTTGATACCTGAACTAGGAAGATTCCTGTGTCTCAGGTTTGTTACTCTTTCACGCAAAAAGTACTCAACGGATTTTGTTGAAACTGTACAATATTATTGTTTGTAACCCAGATTAACATATAGGCTATAATTTATGCCGATCTGTGACACTAAATTTCACGCGGGTGAAGCCGCAGGCAAAAGCTAGTCGTGAAATAAATAGGAAAGTTTAAGGTTCTGAAACGTGGTCGCTTACTATGGGCCTCATAAGAAGGCTCAAGGTCACCCAAAGGGTGATGGAGCGGGCTATGCATGAGGAGATCCGCAGGAGAACCAAAGTGACCGACATAGCACCAGGCCTGTTCATCTCCGCGAGTTTACATCGAAAACAAAACACGCACGATTGCCCCCTACAAGAGTACTATTCGACAAGGCCTCACATACGAGCGAACATTGACTCACGCACGCGTATTCTTGTGTATGATGGAAAAAAATAAAGAAAATGGTGTACTAAATACTGTGCAGTATTTAACTGCCTAAATAATAATAAAAACACAGAATGTACTTTTTTAAGTTGCCTGAAGACACTGAGAGGTAAATAAGTAGTTAATATTATTCATGATAATTCATGCTAAATCATGTATTTCCTCCGCCATTTTCTGTAGATTGGCACCTCACGTCACATCATTTTACCGAAGTCAGCCCTATAGCTTCGGCGCAGTACCGATCACTGACGTTTGTCAACAAAACTTCTGACAAACTTGCTTGACTCTTGAGACAAGCTAAATTACACCATATTGTTAATGACATTGAGCATACATTTTTTTAAATACCTTCGCGAAGTAAAACTTCTGTACGTAGTACTTATTATTATTCTGTGATAGCACGCAGAATTGCTAAAATCAAGTGGCAGTGAGCGGGACACATAGCTCGTAGAGACGATGGCCATTGGGGCAGAAAATTTCTTGAGTGGCGACCACGGGCTGGAAGACGTAACGTGGGCAGGCCTCCTACTAGGTGGACCGACGATCTGGTAAAGGTCGCGGGAAGAACCTGAATGCGGGCAGCGCAGGACTGTTCATTATGAAAAACCTATGGAAAACCCAAAGGATTCTCGCCTTTGTCCAGCAGTGAACGTCATTTGGCTGTAACGACGAAATAGGAAAGAATGTAACTATCAAAAATCTTCTCTAAGGCAGCATTTTTCCAATTTCGCAACGAGCGCGGCAATCACACTTAACTAACAGACTAACAGAGAGCATAGCGAAATCTATTTTAATCACCAATTTTCAAAACTCCCGGAACACTTTCCAGGTAACCACGTTAATTTGTACCAAACGACTGGACTATAATTTAATTGTATAAAAATTTGGGTACATCTTCTCAAAAACAAAAGAACTGGTGCTAAAAGGGTTAAGTGACGTTTTGACATTTGTAGAGGGCCTTGTAGAAGGGGAGGCTATGGTGCTGAATGTGGATTAACTCGAGTGTCATAGTATCTTATTAGACTGCTAAGCTTGATGATAAAAAGAAAAATATTTTATTCAATGTACATAGTCTGGTCATAAGTTCTGTCATATGATAATAACTTTTGAATTTTGAATGAAGGTTTCAAAAACATTTTTTACTGAATTAGAATTAAAAAGAAAAAATGTGCGATAGTTCGAATTTTATTGTATGTGTAGTGGACGCATAAAGAAGTCCGAACTGCAGTTGTCACGTTGCATTGCTACGCGCCAAAGCTGATTTTCGTTGTGCTGAAAAAAATTAGTTTATCTTTTCATTAAATGATAGGTATAGGTGTACCAGAATCTCATGGCAAACAAAAATATTGGAAAAGTGTGTCTTTCATATGGCAAATGTCTATGGATTTATTGTCACCTGTCAAAGTAAATCAAGTGAACTGTCAGTCGCTGCAGAAATTTTGTAATCTCTTCATGCCTATTTGTTATTTTTGTGAAAAAGTCGAAAAAGCCCAAGCAAGTCATATTATTTTCAATGTGTATTGTAAAATAAGGCATAATTTAAAGTCAATCTTTGATTTTAAAGCGCGTCGTTGAGTTGACAGTAAGTTGGAGTGAAATTTGATACATTTAATTTATTACCTAACTGCGTCAGAAGGTATTTTTTTAATATTATTCTTATAATAGCTGCTTTATCGGGGGTTTCAGGTGTACCTCACAAATTGGTGCAGAGGAATGGTGAAAATGTTATGACCATGTAAATAAAATTGAAAAAGATTTCATCAAGTTAGATGTAAGATAGAATAATTGAAATGGTGGAGAGCAATTTATAATAAATACCTCTTTATATTGATCATCTATTGAAGAAAAGTGCAATCCTTGGAATCGTTTTCTAGTTCTGAATGAAGTTATAAGTATGATACATAATAAAATTAGTTACATAAAGTAATATACGATTTACTTATTTTTCAAGACATTTTCCTATTATTATTACTGGCGGGATTGCTACCATGTACCTTAGTTTTGAGTTTCCAATATTTCGGCACTGTTGCAAGCGCCATGGTCACGGAGTAACTGAAGAAATTAAAACCAGACATCGTTCAGATGTGCGTTCAAAAGACCTGAGATTTAAAAAAATCCCACGTTTTGTTTTACAGTAAGCGAAAAAAAAGTGACTTGAAAATGGAATACAAAATGATAAGGTATGGTAAATGATAAGTCTTAATCAATGAAGAAGCAGAAGTTCAATTTCATGTGTCCTCCATTTAGGCTAGTTTCCATCGTCACTCAAAGTTTGGCTGCGGTCTCAAATTTGGGCTTAATTGAGGTATTTTTTGGGTGAGAGGCATAAGGACTAATGCCGTTTTATATCAAAAATTCATACTTAGAGGTAATCAACCAGGTACAAAGTATTTCCTTGTATGTTAGTCTGCCACTCTTTAGTAAGTCCCGAAATCCCCGCTTCGGCTCCCCTACTAACCATTCTAACCATTGTACACAGATAATATCTTACATGCAGCTTTTCATGTTACTACGTCACATTTTCAAAATCCGCGCGGAAAATCGCTCCTAGCGGAAGAACGCACTTTGAGCTTGAATATTTCAGTTATTTTTAAAGATATCAAAAAAGTAAAAATACAGTATTCATTCTAATTTTTTGTAGTTTTTTTTGGCATCTTCAACAAAAATTGTGCGCCATGTCTATTAGGTGATATTTTTGCCAAAATAATGGGTCCAAGGACTATTTAAACGACTTTGGTCTCGTCGACTCTAAAATATTTGGAAAATATTGTATTTATTTTGGTGTATAATATGAGTTCATGAAAGAATTACTCACTTTTTTTTAATTATTTAGTAAGAAATATTGTTTATGTTTAATATTATAAATTGTTTTACTTGTATTAATTAAGATTAGAAAAAATAAACCCATATCATAATGGGTGACATATGTGACCCGCGCGAGCACTCTAGGAGTATTTAGGGGCGCGAGCACTCTAGTGATAAGGTAACTTCATTTAGTCCCAATAATTGATTCTGAGTTTTTCGTCCATACAAAATGGAACTGACTCCTTTATGCAAAAATCGTTAAAGAACATAATAATAACGTATAATAATAAAAAGGTTTTCATACAAGCATTTTTTAAACCAATTTCGAGCCTTGCCCCCAGGATTTAAAGTATCGATATCTTATCAACTCCATTTTATCTTTCTTCTCTCTAATTGCTTTTTTCAAAGTGTGCGTCACGTCACGCGGCCATTGATTGGCCATAAGGCACGCCTTCTGGCCAATCACAGCACTTTTAAGCCGGTTGCACATGTTGTCGTAGACTCTCAGTCGCTTTGTTTTTACACAGTTGAATGTGTGTGTGGGAGCTGTGGTGGGGGAAATGTGGGGACACTGGTTCTCGTTGTAGTTACGCGCGACTTCATATCTATTCTCTTTCTATGATCTGAGGGGGGAGGCCTATGTTCAGCAGTGGACGTCCTATGGCTGAAATGATGATGATGATGAATTGACTTTTGTGTGGCAATTTCGGCTCAAGACAATTTTGGTTGGCATACTGAAATATGTGTCGCCATCGGCAGGTCGTTGGCTGGCAGCAGCGTGGCGGCGCACCTGGCGTTCCTTCGCTGGTGCGGCTTCTGCCGGCTGCGGGCGCCCGCGGGCCGGCTGGCGCGCGTGCACGCGCTCTACTGCCGCTTCGCGCTCGCCGTCACCTCCGTGTACCTGGCGCAGGAGTGCGTTTACGCCTACCAGGTGCCACAACGCTCCCGCACTATGCCTCTCATGCTGACTCCACATGGCGTTAATGCCTCGTGGTCTTCAAGTACACCCGATACGTTGTATCATGAATTTTAAAGCATGTTTCTTGAATGTACATACATAATTATCTGTATACCAGCGGCCACCCGCAACTTCGTACGCGTGGTTCCCGTTTTACCCCCTTAGGGCCACCCCTAAGTTTAGTAAAATTCTCTTCTTAGCGGATGCCTACATCATAACATCTACCTGCATGCCAAATTTCAGCCCGATCCGTCCAGTGGTTTGGGCTGTGCGTTGATAGATCACTATGTCAGTTAGTCAGTCAGTCACCTTTGACATTTAGATTGTCATTTTATCTATCTTTTAGTTGGTCTTCCTCTGCCGCGGGTGTCATCGTGGGGTCTCCACTATAAGGTCTTTCTGGCCCAGCGATCATGATTCATTCGTACAACGTGTTCTGCCCATCTCCATTTACGGTTTTCAATCTCTTCCACCATGTCACTGGCCCCTAATTTTTCGTTTATCTTGTGATCTTGTAGAGAAACACCAAGAATCTGTATTTCCATTGCTCGTTTTGCAACGCGGAGTCTCTCAGCAAACTTTTCTGTCATCGTCGTGGAACAC
>NW_026973578.1:62500-68762 GCF_963855985.1 Ostrinia nubilalis | reverse complement strand
TAGGTTTTCAAAAGTTAGGTTTTCAAAAGTTAGGTTTTCAAAAGTTAGGTTATCAAAAGTTAGGTTTTCAAAAAGTTGGATTTCATAAAGTTAGGTTTTCAAAAGTTAGGTTATCAAAAAGTTGGGTTTCATAAGGTTAGGTTTTCAAAAGGTAGGTTTTCAAAAAAGTTATTTTCTAAAAAGTTAGGTTTTCATAAGTTAGGTTAGGTTAGGTTTGGTTTGATTTTTAGGTTATTCCAAATGCAAAAACAAAAAAATACATTGACCTGGTCAGCGGAGTTGTAAATAAATTAGGCTTCGCGCGCAAACGGAGGTCGCTGGTTGGTCGCGTCGCGATTGTCGTTTCATAATGAATGATGACGATGTTTTTTTGTGCAGCTACTTTTTTTAAAAATGAATAATGATTATAATGTTTTTTTTTTCTGACATAAATAAAATTTTAAATTTAAAAAAATGTAAAAATTGAAAATAGATGACATTGAATACAATATTTTATTTTTTATATTACATTTAATAAATAATTAAAATAATGAACGATAATTTAAAAGTAAAATATTTATTTATGCATTTATTTCACTACTCAAATTCGGTTAATGTGATAAATTGAAAATTATGAATAATCGCCGGTTGTTATGAATAATTACCGCCAGGCTTGGTAAAAGTGATAAATTAATCACATTTATCAGTGATTATTACATAATGTAACCTTAATACTAACAAATACCATAAAAGAGAGAACACCGGCTCGTGTACAGCGCTCATGTACAGCCTCACATTTAAATATAATTTGGCAAAATGAGTTTGGAATGTTTTTTTGCATAACATTACTTTGCCATATTTAGTTTATATGTTACGGTTAATGTGATAAATTGAAAATTATTAATAATAACCGGTTATTATGAATAATTACCGACAGTCGCGGTAAAAGTGATAAATTAATCACATTTAACAGTGATTATTTAATAATTCTACCTTAGTACTAACAAATTTCATAAAAGAGAACAACATCTTGTGTACGTGCTCGTGTACAGCCAAACTTTTGAACATTTTGATATCATATATTAATATAATTTGGCATAATGACTTTGGAATGTTTCTTGCATAATATTACTTTTCCATGATACCTATAACATAATATTTTGATTTAAAGTGAAAAATAGGTTAAGGTGCGGCGGGGGTGGCCCTTGGGCCACCCCTAAGCCGCCTATTTAGTTTTATACACACATAAATGACCTCATATTAATCACATTTACCAAATCATGCGGTAATTATTCATAATAACCGGCGATTATTCATAATTTTCACATTTATCACTTTGACCGTAACATATACACACATAAATGATCTCATATTAATCATCACATTTACCAAATCATGAGGTAATTATTCATAATAACCGGCGATTATTCATAATTTTCACATTTATCACATTTACCGTAACATATAAATTATTACTAATTTTTATAAAATTTCGTTGTGTAGAAAATAAATATAATATTTTTCGTACTCGAGCGACACCTATCGAACCGCTGGCGTGTGTGAAGAAATTACGTGGGTGCCTGCCACTAGCGAGAGGTGCGCAATTGTTTCAATAGATGGCGCTTTAGCAGTATTTCCTGGGTAGTGATGTAGCATAACATTCTGTAGATTCGAGTATCGATATTATTTTATTTGTAGTATTATGAATATAAAAAAAAAAATATTATTATTATTATTATCATCAAATTAATAAATATTTTTAAAATGTAAAAAATGTCGATGTCTATAATCAGTTGATAAATTAACGGTAAAATTAAATAATGCTACTGTATGTAAATAAGCAATATATTATACTGTTGTTGGTATTTATTTTCACTACATACGTATACTTGCATAATAATGAATGATTCTGTGTGTTGTGTTATTATTAAATTTATACATAATTTAACTCTTTATTCACTATCGACTGTTACACGTCACTACCCGAGAAATGTTGCTAAAGCGCCATCTATTGGGATAATAGCGCACCTCGCGCTAATGGCACCCACGTAAGCGGACAGTGAAGTTCGGTCGGTTCCCGACAGGTGTCGCCCGGGCGCGGAAATATTAAGTCCTTGTCTCAATCTACACACAAAATTGAATTTAAATCATACCTAATAGTAATAATAATATAATTTACTGTGCAATAATTTGGGTACTTACATAACACACTTTTCAGTAATCATTGCAATAATAAAATTATATTATCACCACTACAGTCTTGATTTTTAATTCGACGAAATTTGACAGCTGTAATTTTTTGACAATAAAAGGTAATAAAAATATGAAACTGAATTACATCAAGTACAACTAACAAGTATGATTGTTATTGTTTGTTTTGTGAATTCAATGTACACTAATTATTATGTACATTTTAGAGATTGAATAGGAAAAAAAAAACGCGTTTTTAACACAGTAAAACAACATAATAATAATTATTATGTTTAAAAATAATATTAATATCATAAACGAAAATATATATTGATGATCATCAATTATCATTGTCGTCATCATAATCAACTTGGATTATAAAATTGGCATCTTGTTAAATTAGCTATTTTATGAAACGAAGATTTTACTAACAAAGATTTACATAAAAAAAGGTTTGTAACCTATGGATATTGGCCAGCGAGTCCAGTAATAGAAAAATTATGTCCTTAATTTTATTGTAACTTCAAAAATATGATAATAAAAACTCAAATAAGCATTTTAAAAGGATCAGTACATTTTTAAATTGAAACCTTAAATTCTTTGAAGGTTTATTTTTTAATTTGTGGAAATGCTCTCCATTTTTTATTAGTGGAAATGTTTTAATGTTGGCAACACTTCTAAAATGTCAAAATTCCGTGTAATTAAAAATCTAATCAGACTTCAGGTACCGATAGTGTTGTACATTTTGTCTATTCTAGACAAATGTCTTAAAAACTTGGTGCAAAACGACGTTATTAATTATAATTTTAGGTCGTCAAAAGTTTTAAGTAATTTCGGGGATTACAAATTAGTTTGATTTATATTAATATAAAATTGCATAATTACATAACACACTCAAACATTTTAAGTGCAACTGTTGTTTATTTATAATTGGGTATTTAACAAAATTTAATTATGTACTTAACTTTTTAAAAGGCCTAATTTTATACACCTACTATGGTATATATTTATTAGTTAAAGTTTTGAATAGTTTTGAATATTTATCATATACATACCACAGTCAACTCAATTAGTTTTTTTGTTTGTTTTTCCAACAAATCACGAAATAGGAAAAAATGTATCAAATACAACTAAAAATCTTAATTTCTTTATTAAAAAAGTCGTGATTTCGAATTGTTATAATAATGATTTCGAATTAACAAAAATCATTTAATATTTTTTGTTCTTAATACGAAAGTTTTTTTTTTTTAATTAATTATTTTATTGTATTTATGTGTTATAAATATTTGTAATTTTCCTATTTCGTGATTTATGGGGTGTCGCTTTTAACACTTTAATCGCAATCAATTATTTTTTTTCTGTATCATCTTTTTAATTAAAAAAAAAAAAAAGGATTATCTAATCTAACCTAACCTAACCTAACCTAACCTAATCTAACCTAACCTAATCTAACCTAACTTTTTATAGTTTAATATATTTTTTTTAAATTATTAATTATCTGGTTATACATATAGGGGGTGTGTCACTTTGAATTTTTTTTTTTTTTTTGATTTTTTTTTTTTTTTTTTTACACTTGGCGTTTAAAGCTGCGCGTGCGCAGCAGCGTACGAGCATAGCGTTAAAAATGTTTCTTTTCCATTCGCGGCTTCCACTCGAGAACCGAGAGAGTGTACAGACAAACGCAACGTCGGCGGCGACCGGCCGAGCGAGATCAGTAACACAGCGACCGCCGTGCGCAGAGCGCGCGCGCACGCTCAAATGTATTATAAACATGATGCGCGCGCGCACACTCTGCGTACGACGGATCGGTGCGTTTATAAGTTGTGTTTTTTAAAGCAAAGTGGTGAAAGAGTTGATGAAACTTTAACTTTTTCACTCTGTATGTACACTCTGTTGGCGTCTGAGGTTTCGGATGTTCAATGAGATTGACGGGACTTAGTGTGGCTCATTGGACGCTTGTTAAACTTTGTAGATCTACGGATGGGTTGTATGATCGAATTCGTAATAAAGATCTGTCTCACTCGGGCAATGTGTCCGCGCTATGTGCAGTCATCTGTGCTTGCATACGCGCTTCGACTGGCCACTTTTTAATACGCTTCGTTGTAACGCTTCCCGCCACATTAACCTTACATAAGGGCGATGATGGCTTTTTAGCGTTTACATCAGCGTATCGAATATGTGTATATTTTTATGTATTCTATAGCACACACTCACAACACGCAAACATTTCAACGATGTATGTCTCTGTAGTGATGGTGTCGACAAATCGTGAGAGGTAGGGTGGTTTTTCCAACACCGGGCTGACATATCGTTCATGATACGAAATTTGTTAGATTTTATTATAAAATGTGATGAATGAATGTTATGTCTATGCGAACGTTCAGTGTGGGCGCCTCTGTGAGCGCTATGTGGGTGTGTTTTTTTAGCATTCTATATTAATTTATAGAGTGTTGCAAAGACTCGCCTCACGACACACGTTGTAACTGCGAACAGTGTACACAGTAGTCAAGCCCAGTTCGGTCGGTCAAACGTCGAATTGGGCTATAGACACCAAAAACACACTCTTCGTTAATATTCTTTAACGAGAGCTATCATATGTATAATATGTGCAAGCTCCCTGGTTGATCCTGCCAGTAGTTATATGCTTGTCTCAAAGATTAAGCCATGCATGTCTCAGTGCAAGCCGTATTAGGGCGATACCGCGAATGGCTCAATATATCAGTTTTGGTTCCTTAGATCTTACTCAGTTACTTGGATAACTGTGGTAATTCTAGAGCTAATACATGCAATCAGAACTCTGACCAGTGATGGGACGAGTGCTTTTATTAGATCAAAACCAATCGACGGAGGGCCTCGCGTTCGAAGTCGTTAATTTTGATGAATCTGGATAACTTTTGCCGATCGCACGGTCCAGCACCGGCGACGCATCTTTCAAATGTCTGCCTTATCAACTTTCGATGGTAGTTTCTGCGACTACCATGGTTGTCACGGGTAACGGGGAATCAGGGTTCGATTCCGGAGAGGGAGCCTGAGAAACGGCTACCACATCCAAGGAAGGCAGCAGGCGCGCAAATTACCCACTCCCGGCACGGGGAGGTAGTGACGAAAAATAACGATACGGGACTCTTACGAGGCCTCGTAATCGGAATGAGTACACTTTAAATATTTTAACGAGGAACAATTGGAGGGCAAGTCTGGTGCCAGCAGCCGCGGTAATTCCAGCTCCAATAGCGTATACTAAAATTGTTGCGGTTAAAAAGCTCGTAGTTGCATTTGTGCGCCGCGCTGTCGGTGCACCGCATCCGCGGTGATACTGACACGTTTGCGGAGCATATCGTCGGTGAGCCGACGGTCAAACGTCGGTTCAATATCAAAATCCTATCGCGGTGCTCTTCAGTGAGTGTCGAGATGGGCCGACAATTTTACTTTGAACAAATTAGAGTGCTCAAAGCGGGCTCAAAATGCTGCTTGAATATTTCGTGCATGGAATAATAGAATATGATCTCGGTTCTATTTTGTTGGTTTTCAGAACTCCGAGGTAATGATTAATAGGGATAACTGGGGGCATTCGTATTGCGACGTTAGAGGTGAAATTCTTGGATCGTCGCAAGACGAACATCAGCGAAAGCATTTGCCAAAGGTGTTTTCATCAATCAAGAACGAAAGTTAGAGGTTCGAAGGCGATTAGATACCGCCCTAGTTCTAACCGTAAATATGTCATCTAGCGATCCGCCGACGTTACTACAATGGCTCGGCGGGCAGCTTTCGGGAAACCAAAGATTTTGGACTCCGGGGGGAGTATGGTTGCAAAGCTGAAACTTAAAGGAATTGACGGAAGGGCACCACCAGGAGTGGAGCCTGCGGCTTAATTTGACTCAACACGGGAAATCTCACCAGGCCCGGACACCGGAAGGATTGACAGATTAACAGCTCTTTCTTGATTCGGTGGGTGGTGGTGCATGGCCGTTCTTAGTTGGTGGAGCGATTTGTCTGGTTAATTCCGGTAACGAACGAGACTCTAGCCTGCTAAATAGGCGTCGTCATTTAGGTGTGCGTGGCTCACGTCACGCAACTCACTGGCGACGTATTAAAA
>NW_026973578.1:50000-55000 GCF_963855985.1 Ostrinia nubilalis | reverse complement strand
ACATATAAATTATTACTAATTTTTATAAAATTTCGTTGTGTAGAAAATAAATATAATATTTTTCGTACTCGAGCGACACCTATCGAACCGCTGGCGTGTGTGAAGAAATTACGTGGGTGCCTGCCACTAGCGAGAGGTGCGCAATTGTTTCAATAGATGGCGCTTTAGCAGTATTTCCTGGGTAGTGATGTAGCATAACATTCTGTAGATTCGAGTATCGATATTATTTTATTTGTAGTATTATGAATATAAAAAAAAAAATATTATTATTATTATTATCATCAAATTAATAAATATTTTTAAAATGTAAAAAATGTCGATGTCTATAATCAGTTGATAAATTAACGGTAAAATTAAATAATGCTACTGTATGTAAATAAGCAATATATTATACTGTTGTTGGTATTTATTTTCACTACATACGTATACTTGCATAATAATGAATGATTCTGTGTGTTGTGTTATTATTAAATTTATACATAATTTAACTCTTTATTCACTATCGACTGTTACACGTCACTACCCGAGAAATGTTGCTAAAGCGCCATCTATTGGGATAATAGCGCACCTCGCGCTAATGGCACCCACGTAAGCGGACAGTGAAGTTCGGTCGGTTCCCGACAGGTGTCGCCCGGGCGCGGAAATATTAAGTCCTTGTCTCAATCTACACACAAAATTGAATTTAAATCATACCTAATAGTAATAATAATATAATTTACTGTGCAATAATTTGGGTACTTACATAACACACTTTTCAGTAATCATTGCAATAATAAAATTATATTATCACCACTACAGTCTTGATTTTTAATTCGACGAAATTTGACAGCTGTAATTTTTTGACAATAAAAGGTAATAAAAATATGAAACTGAATTACATCAAGTACAACTAACAAGTATGATTGTTATTGTTTGTTTTGTGAATTCAATGTACACTAATTATTATGTACATTTTAGAGATTGAATAGGAAAAAAAAAACGCGTTTTTAACACAGTAAAACAACATAATAATAATTATTATGTTTAAAAATAATATTAATATCATAAACGAAAATATATATTGATGATCATCAATTATCATTGTCGTCATCATAATCAACTTGGATTATAAAATTGGCATCTTGTTAAATTAGCTATTTTATGAAACGAAGATTTTACTAACAAAGATTTACATAAAAAAAGGTTTGTAACCTATGGATATTGGCCAGCGAGTCCAGTAATAGAAAAATTATGTCCTTAATTTTATTGTAACTTCAAAAATATGATAATAAAAACTCAAATAAGCATTTTAAAAGGATCAGTACATTTTTAAATTGAAACCTTAAATTCTTTGAAGGTTTATTTTTTAATTTGTGGAAATGCTCTCCATTTTTTATTAGTGGAAATGTTTTAATGTTGGCAACACTTCTAAAATGTCAAAATTCCGTGTAATTAAAAATCTAATCAGACTTCAGGTACCGATAGTGTTGTACATTTTGTCTATTCTAGACAAATGTCTTAAAAACTTGGTGCAAAACGACGTTATTAATTATAATTTTAGGTCGTCAAAAGTTTTAAGTAATTTCGGGGATTACAAATTAGTTTGATTTATATTAATATAAAATTGCATAATTACATAACACACTCAAACATTTTAAGTGCAACTGTTGTTTATTTATAATTGGGTATTTAACAAAATTTAATTATGTACTTAACTTTTTAAAAGGCCTAATTTTATACACCTACTATGGTATATATTTATTAGTTAAAGTTTTGAATAGTTTTGAATATTTATCATATACATACCACAGTCAACTCAATTAGTTTTTTTGTTTGTTTTTCCAACAAATCACGAAATAGGAAAAAATGTATCAAATACAACTAAAAATCTTAATTTCTTTATTAAAAAAGTCGTGATTTCGAATTGTTATAATAATGATTTCGAATTAACAAAAATCATTTAATATTTTTTGTTCTTAATACGAAAGTTTTTTTTTTTTAATTAATTATTTTATTGTATTTATGTGTTATAAATATTTGTAATTTTCCTATTTCGTGATTTATGGGGTGTCGCTTTTAACACTTTAATCGCAATCAATTATTTTTTTTCTGTATCATCTTTTTAATTAAAAAAAAAAAAAAGGATTATCTAATCTAACCTAACCTAACCTAACCTAACCTAATCTAACCTAACCTAATCTAACCTAACTTTTTATAGTTTAATATATTTTTTTTAAATTATTAATTATCTGGTTATACATATAGGGGGTGTGTCACTTTGAATTTTTTTTTTTTTTTTGATTTTTTTTTTTTTTTTTTTACACTTGGCGTTTAAAGCTGCGCGTGCGCAGCAGCGTACGAGCATAGCGTTAAAAATGTTTCTTTTCCATTCGCGGCTTCCACTCGAGAACCGAGAGAGTGTACAGACAAACGCAACGTCGGCGGCGACCGGCCGAGCGAGATCAGTAACACAGCGACCGCCGTGCGCAGAGCGCGCGCGCACGCTCAAATGTATTATAAACATGATGCGCGCGCGCACACTCTGCGTACGACGGATCGGTGCGTTTATAAGTTGTGTTTTTTAAAGCAAAGTGGTGAAAGAGTTGATGAAACTTTAACTTTTTCACTCTGTATGTACACTCTGTTGGCGTCTGAGGTTTCGGATGTTCAATGAGATTGACGGGACTTAGTGTGGCTCATTGGACGCTTGTTAAACTTTGTAGATCTACGGATGGGTTGTATGATCGAATTCGTAATAAAGATCTGTCTCACTCGGGCAATGTGTCCGCGCTATGTGCAGTCATCTGTGCTTGCATACGCGCTTCGACTGGCCACTTTTTAATACGCTTCGTTGTAACGCTTCCCGCCACATTAACCTTACATAAGGGCGATGATGGCTTTTTAGCGTTTACATCAGCGTATCGAATATGTGTATATTTTTATGTATTCTATAGCACACACTCACAACACGCAAACATTTCAACGATGTATGTCTCTGTAGTGATGGTGTCGACAAATCGTGAGAGGTAGGGTGGTTTTTCCAACACCGGGCTGACATATCGTTCATGATACGAAATTTGTTAGATTTTATTATAAAATGTGATGAATGAATGTTATGTCTATGCGAACGTTCAGTGTGGGCGCCTCTGTGAGCGCTATGTGGGTGTGTTTTTTTAGCATTCTATATTAATTTATAGAGTGTTGCAAAGACTCGCCTCACGACACACGTTGTAACTGCGAACAGTGTACACAGTAGTCAAGCCCAGTTCGGTCGGTCAAACGTCGAATTGGGCTATAGACACCAAAAACACACTCTTCGTTAATATTCTTTAACGAGAGCTATCATATGTATAATATGTGCAAGCTCCCTGGTTGATCCTGCCAGTAGTTATATGCTTGTCTCAAAGATTAAGCCATGCATGTCTCAGTGCAAGCCGTATTAGGGCGATACCGCGAATGGCTCAATATATCAGTTTTGGTTCCTTAGATCTTACTCAGTTACTTGGATAACTGTGGTAATTCTAGAGCTAATACATGCAATCAGAACTCTGACCAGTGATGGGACGAGTGCTTTTATTAGATCAAAACCAATCGACGGAGGGCCTCGCGTTCGAAGTCGTTAATTTTGATGAATCTGGATAACTTTTGCCGATCGCACGGTCCAGCACCGGCGACGCATCTTTCAAATGTCTGCCTTATCAACTTTCGATGGTAGTTTCTGCGACTACCATGGTTGTCACGGGTAACGGGGAATCAGGGTTCGATTCCGGAGAGGGAGCCTGAGAAACGGCTACCACATCCAAGGAAGGCAGCAGGCGCGCAAATTACCCACTCCCGGCACGGGGAGGTAGTGACGAAAAATAACGATACGGGACTCTTACGAGGCCTCGTAATCGGAATGAGTACACTTTAAATATTTTAACGAGGAACAATTGGAGGGCAAGTCTGGTGCCAGCAGCCGCGGTAATTCCAGCTCCAATAGCGTATACTAAAATTGTTGCGGTTAAAAAGCTCGTAGTTGCATTTGTGCGCCGCGCTGTCGGTGCACCGCATCCGCGGTGATACTGACACGTTTGCGGAGCATATCGTCGGTGAGCCGACGGTCAAACGTCGGTTCAATATCAAAATCCTATCGCGGTGCTCTTCAGTGAGTGTCGAGATGGGCCGACAATTTTACTTTGAACAAATTAGAGTGCTCAAAGCGGGCTCAAAATGCTGCTTGAATATTTCGTGCATGGAATAATAGAATATGATCTCGGTTCTATTTTGTTGGTTTTCAGAACTCCGAGGTAATGATTAATAGGGATAACTGGGGGCATTCGTATTGCGACGTTAGAGGTGAAATTCTTGGATCGTCGCAAGACGAACATCAGCGAAAGCATTTGCCAAAGGTGTTTTCATCAATCAAGAACGAAAGTTAGAGGTTCGAAGGCGATTAGATACCGCCCTAGTTCTAACCGTAAATATGTCATCTAGCGATCCGCCGACGTTACTACAATGGCTCGGCGGGCAGCTTTCGGGAAACCAAAGATTTTGGACTCCGGGGGGAGTATGGTTGCAAAGCTGAAACTTAAAGGAATTGACGGAAGGGCACCACCAGGAGTGGAGCCTGCGGCTTAATTTGACTCAACACGGGAAATCTCACCAGGCCCGGACACCGGAAGGATTGACAGATTAACAGCTCTTTCTTGATTCGGTGGGTGGTGGTGCATGGCCGTTCTTAGTTGGTGGAGCGATTTGTCTGGTTAATTCCGGTAACGAACGAGACTCTAGCCTGCTAAATAGGCGTCGTCATTTAGGTGTGCGTGGCTCACGTCACGCAACTCACTGGCGACGTATTAAAATTCTTCTTAGAGGGACCGGCGGCTTCGAGCCGCACGAGATTGAGCAATAACAGGTCTGTGATGCCCTTAGATGTCCTGGGCCGCACGCGCGCTACACTGAAGGAATCAGCATGTTCTCCCAGGCCTAGAGGCCCGGGCAACCCGTTGAAACTCCTTCGTGCTGGGGATTGGGGTTTG
>NW_026973578.1:37500-42500 GCF_963855985.1 Ostrinia nubilalis | reverse complement strand
CTGGGTAGTGATGTAGCATAACATTCTGTAGATTCGAGTATCGATATTATTTTATTTGTAGTATTATGAATATAAAAAAAAAAATATTATTATTATTATTATCATCAAATTAATAAATATTTTTAAAATGTAAAAAATGTCGATGTCTATAATCAGTTGATAAATTAACGGTAAAATTAAATAATGCTACTGTATGTAAATAAGCAATATATTATACTGTTGTTGGTATTTATTTTCACTACATACGTATACTTGCATAATAATGAATGATTCTGTGTGTTGTGTTATTATTAAATTTATACATAATTTAACTCTTTATTCACTATCGACTGTTACACGTCACTACCCGAGAAATGTTGCTAAAGCGCCATCTATTGGGATAATAGCGCACCTCGCGCTAATGGCACCCACGTAAGCGGACAGTGAAGTTCGGTCGGTTCCCGACAGGTGTCGCCCGGGCGCGGAAATATTAAGTCCTTGTCTCAATCTACACACAAAATTGAATTTAAATCATACCTAATAGTAATAATAATATAATTTACTGTGCAATAATTTGGGTACTTACATAACACACTTTTCAGTAATCATTGCAATAATAAAATTATATTATCACCACTACAGTCTTGATTTTTAATTCGACGAAATTTGACAGCTGTAATTTTTTGACAATAAAAGGTAATAAAAATATGAAACTGAATTACATCAAGTACAACTAACAAGTATGATTGTTATTGTTTGTTTTGTGAATTCAATGTACACTAATTATTATGTACATTTTAGAGATTGAATAGGAAAAAAAAAACGCGTTTTTAACACAGTAAAACAACATAATAATAATTATTATGTTTAAAAATAATATTAATATCATAAACGAAAATATATATTGATGATCATCAATTATCATTGTCGTCATCATAATCAACTTGGATTATAAAATTGGCATCTTGTTAAATTAGCTATTTTATGAAACGAAGATTTTACTAACAAAGATTTACATAAAAAAAGGTTTGTAACCTATGGATATTGGCCAGCGAGTCCAGTAATAGAAAAATTATGTCCTTAATTTTATTGTAACTTCAAAAATATGATAATAAAAACTCAAATAAGCATTTTAAAAGGATCAGTACATTTTTAAATTGAAACCTTAAATTCTTTGAAGGTTTATTTTTTAATTTGTGGAAATGCTCTCCATTTTTTATTAGTGGAAATGTTTTAATGTTGGCAACACTTCTAAAATGTCAAAATTCCGTGTAATTAAAAATCTAATCAGACTTCAGGTACCGATAGTGTTGTACATTTTGTCTATTCTAGACAAATGTCTTAAAAACTTGGTGCAAAACGACGTTATTAATTATAATTTTAGGTCGTCAAAAGTTTTAAGTAATTTCGGGGATTACAAATTAGTTTGATTTATATTAATATAAAATTGCATAATTACATAACACACTCAAACATTTTAAGTGCAACTGTTGTTTATTTATAATTGGGTATTTAACAAAATTTAATTATGTACTTAACTTTTTAAAAGGCCTAATTTTATACACCTACTATGGTATATATTTATTAGTTAAAGTTTTGAATAGTTTTGAATATTTATCATATACATACCACAGTCAACTCAATTAGTTTTTTTGTTTGTTTTTCCAACAAATCACGAAATAGGAAAAAATGTATCAAATACAACTAAAAATCTTAATTTCTTTATTAAAAAAGTC
Organism: Ostrinia nubilalis; assembly: GCF_963855985.1. NCBI lineage: Eukaryota > Metazoa > Arthropoda > Insecta > Lepidoptera > Crambidae > Ostrinia > Ostrinia nubilalis. Next base: position 40,785 of record NW_026973578.1, on the reverse strand, counting down.
GTGATTTCGAATTGTTATAATAATGATTTCGAATTAACAAAAATCATTTAATATTTTTTGTTCTTAATACGAAAGTTTTTTTTTTTTAATTAATTATTTTATTGTATTTATGTGTTATAAATATTTGTAATTTTCCTATTTCGTGATTTATGGGGTGTCGCTTTTAACACTTTAATCGCAATCAATTATTTTTTTTCTGTATCATCTTTTTAATTAAAAAAAAAAAAAAGGATTATCTAATCTAACCTAACCTAACCTAACCTAACCTAATCTAACCTAACCTAATCTAACCTAACTTTTTATAGTTTAATATATTTTTTTTAAATTATTAATTATCTGGTTATACATATAGGGGGTGTGTCACTTTGAATTTTTTTTTTTTTTTTGATTTTTTTTTTTTTTTTTTTACACTTGGCGTTTAAAGCTGCGCGTGCGCAGCAGCGTACGAGCATAGCGTTAAAAATGTTTCTTTTCCATTCGCGGCTTCCACTCGAGAACCGAGAGAGTGTACAGACAAACGCAACGTCGGCGGCGACCGGCCGAGCGAGATCAGTAACACAGCGACCGCCGTGCGCAGAGCGCGCGCGCACGCTCAAATGTATTATAAACATGATGCGCGCGCGCACACTCTGCGTACGACGGATCGGTGCGTTTATAAGTTGTGTTTTTTAAAGCAAAGTGGTGAAAGAGTTGATGAAACTTTAACTTTTTCACTCTGTATGTACACTCTGTTGGCGTCTGAGGTTTCGGATGTTCAATGAGATTGACGGGACTTAGTGTGGCTCATTGGACGCTTGTTAAACTTTGTAGATCTACGGATGGGTTGTATGATCGAATTCGTAATAAAGATCTGTCTCACTCGGGCAATGTGTCCGCGCTATGTGCAGTCATCTGTGCTTGCATACGCGCTTCGACTGGCCACTTTTTAATACGCTTCGTTGTAACGCTTCCCGCCACATTAACCTTACATAAGGGCGATGATGGCTTTTTAGCGTTTACATCAGCGTATCGAATATGTGTATATTTTTATGTATTCTATAGCACACACTCACAACACGCAAACATTTCAACGATGTATGTCTCTGTAGTGATGGTGTCGACAAATCGTGAGAGGTAGGGTGGTTTTTCCAACACCGGGCTGACATATCGTTCATGATACGAAATTTGTTAGATTTTATTATAAAATGTGATGAATGAATGTTATGTCTATGCGAACGTTCAGTGTGGGCGCCTCTGTGAGCGCTATGTGGGTGTGTTTTTTTAGCATTCTATATTAATTTATAGAGTGTTGCAAAGACTCGCCTCACGACACACGTTGTAACTGCGAACAGTGTACACAGTAGTCAAGCCCAGTTCGGTCGGTCAAACGTCGAATTGGGCTATAGACACCAAAAACACACTCTTCGTTAATATTCTTTAACGAGAGCTATCATATGTATAATATGTGCAAGCTCCCTGGTTGATCCTGCCAGTAGTTATATGCTTGTCTCAAAGATTAAGCCATGCATGTCTCAGTGCAAGCCGTATTAGGGCGATACCGCGAATGGCTCAATATATCAGTTTTGGTTCCTTAGATCTTACTCAGTTACTTGGATAACTGTGGTAATTCTAGAGCTAATACATGCAATCAGAACTCTGACCAGTGATGGGACGAGTGCTTTTATTAGATCAAAACCAATCGACGGAGGGCCTCGCGTTCGAAGTCGTTAATTTTGATGAATCTGGATAACTTTTGCCGATCGCACGGTCCAGCACCGGCGACGCATCTTTCAAATGTCTGCCTTATCAACTTTCGATGGTAGTTTCTGCGACTACCATGGTTGTCACGGGTAACGGGGAATCAGGGTTCGATTCCGGAGAGGGAGCCTGAGAAACGGCTACCACATCCAAGGAAGGCAGCAGGCGCGCAAATTACCCACTCCCGGCACGGGGAGGTAGTGACGAAAAATAACGATACGGGACTCTTACGAGGCCTCGTAATCGGAATGAGTACACTTTAAATATTTTAACGAGGAACAATTGGAGGGCAAGTCTGGTGCCAGCAGCCGCGGTAATTCCAGCTCCAATAGCGTATACTAAAATTGTTGCGGTTAAAAAGCTCGTAGTTGCATTTGTGCGCCGCGCTGTCGGTGCACCGCATCCGCGGTGATACTGACACGTTTGCGGAGCATATCGTCGGTGAGCCGACGGTCAAACGTCGGTTCAATATCAAAATCCTATCGCGGTGCTCTTCAGTGAGTGTCGAGATGGGCCGACAATTTTACTTTGAACAAATTAGAGTGCTCAAAGCGGGCTCAAAATGCTGCTTGAATATTTCGTGCATGGAATAATAGAATATGATCTCGGTTCTATTTTGTTGGTTTTCAGAACTCCGAGGTAATGATTAATAGGGATAACTGGGGGCATTCGTATTGCGACGTTAGAGGTGAAATTCTTGGATCGTCGCAAGACGAACATCAGCGAAAGCATTTGCCAAAGGTGTTTTCATCAATCAAGAACGAAAGTTAGAGGTTCGAAGGCGATTAGATACCGCCCTAGTTCTAACCGTAAATATGTCATCTAGCGATCCGCCGACGTTACTACAATGGCTCGGCGGGCAGCTTTCGGGAAACCAAAGATTTTGGACTCCGGGGGGAGTATGGTTGCAAAGCTGAAACTTAAAGGAATTGACGGAAGGGCACCACCAGGAGTGGAGCCTGCGGCTTAATTTGACTCAACACGGGAAATCTCACCAGGCCCGGACACCGGAAGGATTGACAGATTAACAGCTCTTTCTTGATTCGGTGGGTGGTGGTGCATGGCCGTTCTTAGTTGGTGGAGCGATTTGTCTGGTTAATTCCGGTAACGAACGAGACTCTAGCCTGCTAAATAGGCGTCGTCATTTAGGTGTGCGTGGCTCACGTCACGCAACTCACTGGCGACGTATTAAAATTCTTCTTAGAGGGACCGGCGGCTTCGAGCCGCACGAGATTGAGCAATAACAGGTCTGTGATGCCCTTAGATGTCCTGGGCCGCACGCGCGCTACACTGAAGGAATCAGCATGTTCTCCCAGGCCTAGAGGCCCGGGCAACCCGTTGAAACTCCTTCGTGCTGGGGATTGGGGTTTGCAATTATCCCCCATAAACGAGGAATTCCTAGTAAGCGCGAGTCATAAGCTCGCGTTGATTACGTCCCTGCCCTTTGTACACACCGCCCGTCGCTACTACCGATTGAATGATTTAGTGAGGTCTTCGGACCGACACGCGGTGGCTTCACGGCCGTCGGCGTTGCTGGGAAGTTGACCA
>NW_026973578.1:25000-30000 GCF_963855985.1 Ostrinia nubilalis | reverse complement strand
TGGTCGCGTCGCGATTGTCGTTTCATAATGAATGATGACGATGTTTTTTTGTGCAGCTACTTTTTTTAAAAATGAATAATGATTATAATGTTTTTTTTTTCTGACATAAATAAAATTTTAAATTTAAAAAAATGTAAAAATTGAAAATAGATGACATTGAATACAATATTTTATTTTTTATATTACATTTAATAAATAATTAAAATAATGAACGATAATTTAAAAGTAAAATATTTATTTATGCATTTATTTCACTACTCAAATTCGGTTAATGTGATAAATTGAAAATTATGAATAATCGCCGGTTGTTATGAATAATTACCGCCAGGCTTGGTAAAAGTGATAAATTAATCACATTTATCAGTGATTATTACATAATGTAACCTTAATACTAACAAATACCATAAAAGAGAGAACACCGGCTCGTGTACAGCGCTCATGTACAGCCTCACATTTAAATATAATTTGGCAAAATGAGTTTGGAATGTTTTTTTGCATAACATTACTTTGCCATATTTAGTTTATATGTTACGGTTAATGTGATAAATTGAAAATTATTAATAATAACCGGTTATTATGAATAATTACCGACAGTCGCGGTAAAAGTGATAAATTAATCACATTTAACAGTGATTATTTAATAATTCTACCTTAGTACTAACAAATTTCATAAAAGAGAACAACATCTTGTGTACGTGCTCGTGTACAGCCAAACTTTTGAACATTTTGATATCATATATTAATATAATTTGGCATAATGACTTTGGAATGTTTCTTGCATAATATTACTTTTCCATGATACCTATAACATAATATTTTGATTTAAAGTGAAAAATAGGTTAAGGTGCGGCGGGGGTGGCCCTTGGGCCACCCCTAAGCCGCCTATTTAGTTTTATACACACATAAATGACCTCATATTAATCACATTTACCAAATCATGCGGTAATTATTCATAATAACCGGCGATTATTCATAATTTTCACATTTATCACTTTGACCGTAACATATACACACATAAATGATCTCATATTAATCATCACATTTACCAAATCATGAGGTAATTATTCATAATAACCGGCGATTATTCATAATTTTCACATTTATCACATTTACCGTAACATATAAATTATTACTAATTTTTATAAAATTTCGTTGTGTAGAAAATAAATATAATATTTTTCGTACTCGAGCGACACCTATCGAACCGCTGGCGTGTGTGAAGAAATTACGTGGGTGCCTGCCACTAGCGAGAGGTGCGCAATTGTTTCAATAGATGGCGCTTTAGCAGTATTTCCTGGGTAGTGATGTAGCATAACATTCTGTAGATTCGAGTATCGATATTATTTTATTTGTAGTATTATGAATATAAAAAAAAAAATATTATTATTATTATTATCATCAAATTAATAAATATTTTTAAAATGTAAAAAATGTCGATGTCTATAATCAGTTGATAAATTAACGGTAAAATTAAATAATGCTACTGTATGTAAATAAGCAATATATTATACTGTTGTTGGTATTTATTTTCACTACATACGTATACTTGCATAATAATGAATGATTCTGTGTGTTGTGTTATTATTAAATTTATACATAATTTAACTCTTTATTCACTATCGACTGTTACACGTCACTACCCGAGAAATGTTGCTAAAGCGCCATCTATTGGGATAATAGCGCACCTCGCGCTAATGGCACCCACGTAAGCGGACAGTGAAGTTCGGTCGGTTCCCGACAGGTGTCGCCCGGGCGCGGAAATATTAAGTCCTTGTCTCAATCTACACACAAAATTGAATTTAAATCATACCTAATAGTAATAATAATATAATTTACTGTGCAATAATTTGGGTACTTACATAACACACTTTTCAGTAATCATTGCAATAATAAAATTATATTATCACCACTACAGTCTTGATTTTTAATTCGACGAAATTTGACAGCTGTAATTTTTTGACAATAAAAGGTAATAAAAATATGAAACTGAATTACATCAAGTACAACTAACAAGTATGATTGTTATTGTTTGTTTTGTGAATTCAATGTACACTAATTATTATGTACATTTTAGAGATTGAATAGGAAAAAAAAAACGCGTTTTTAACACAGTAAAACAACATAATAATAATTATTATGTTTAAAAATAATATTAATATCATAAACGAAAATATATATTGATGATCATCAATTATCATTGTCGTCATCATAATCAACTTGGATTATAAAATTGGCATCTTGTTAAATTAGCTATTTTATGAAACGAAGATTTTACTAACAAAGATTTACATAAAAAAAGGTTTGTAACCTATGGATATTGGCCAGCGAGTCCAGTAATAGAAAAATTATGTCCTTAATTTTATTGTAACTTCAAAAATATGATAATAAAAACTCAAATAAGCATTTTAAAAGGATCAGTACATTTTTAAATTGAAACCTTAAATTCTTTGAAGGTTTATTTTTTAATTTGTGGAAATGCTCTCCATTTTTTATTAGTGGAAATGTTTTAATGTTGGCAACACTTCTAAAATGTCAAAATTCCGTGTAATTAAAAATCTAATCAGACTTCAGGTACCGATAGTGTTGTACATTTTGTCTATTCTAGACAAATGTCTTAAAAACTTGGTGCAAAACGACGTTATTAATTATAATTTTAGGTCGTCAAAAGTTTTAAGTAATTTCGGGGATTACAAATTAGTTTGATTTATATTAATATAAAATTGCATAATTACATAACACACTCAAACATTTTAAGTGCAACTGTTGTTTATTTATAATTGGGTATTTAACAAAATTTAATTATGTACTTAACTTTTTAAAAGGCCTAATTTTATACACCTACTATGGTATATATTTATTAGTTAAAGTTTTGAATAGTTTTGAATATTTATCATATACATACCACAGTCAACTCAATTAGTTTTTTTGTTTGTTTTTCCAACAAATCACGAAATAGGAAAAAATGTATCAAATACAACTAAAAATCTTAATTTCTTTATTAAAAAAGTCGTGATTTCGAATTGTTATAATAATGATTTCGAATTAACAAAAATCATTTAATATTTTTTGTTCTTAATACGAAAGTTTTTTTTTTTTAATTAATTATTTTATTGTATTTATGTGTTATAAATATTTGTAATTTTCCTATTTCGTGATTTATGGGGTGTCGCTTTTAACACTTTAATCGCAATCAATTATTTTTTTTCTGTATCATCTTTTTAATTAAAAAAAAAAAAAAGGATTATCTAATCTAACCTAACCTAACCTAACCTAACCTAATCTAACCTAACCTAATCTAACCTAACTTTTTATAGTTTAATATATTTTTTTTAAATTATTAATTATCTGGTTATACATATAGGGGGTGTGTCACTTTGAATTTTTTTTTTTTTTTTGATTTTTTTTTTTTTTTTTTTACACTTGGCGTTTAAAGCTGCGCGTGCGCAGCAGCGTACGAGCATAGCGTTAAAAATGTTTCTTTTCCATTCGCGGCTTCCACTCGAGAACCGAGAGAGTGTACAGACAAACGCAACGTCGGCGGCGACCGGCCGAGCGAGATCAGTAACACAGCGACCGCCGTGCGCAGAGCGCGCGCGCACGCTCAAATGTATTATAAACATGATGCGCGCGCGCACACTCTGCGTACGACGGATCGGTGCGTTTATAAGTTGTGTTTTTTAAAGCAAAGTGGTGAAAGAGTTGATGAAACTTTAACTTTTTCACTCTGTATGTACACTCTGTTGGCGTCTGAGGTTTCGGATGTTCAATGAGATTGACGGGACTTAGTGTGGCTCATTGGACGCTTGTTAAACTTTGTAGATCTACGGATGGGTTGTATGATCGAATTCGTAATAAAGATCTGTCTCACTCGGGCAATGTGTCCGCGCTATGTGCAGTCATCTGTGCTTGCATACGCGCTTCGACTGGCCACTTTTTAATACGCTTCGTTGTAACGCTTCCCGCCACATTAACCTTACATAAGGGCGATGATGGCTTTTTAGCGTTTACATCAGCGTATCGAATATGTGTATATTTTTATGTATTCTATAGCACACACTCACAACACGCAAACATTTCAACGATGTATGTCTCTGTAGTGATGGTGTCGACAAATCGTGAGAGGTAGGGTGGTTTTTCCAACACCGGGCTGACATATCGTTCATGATACGAAATTTGTTAGATTTTATTATAAAATGTGATGAATGAATGTTATGTCTATGCGAACGTTCAGTGTGGGCGCCTCTGTGAGCGCTATGTGGGTGTGTTTTTTTAGCATTCTATATTAATTTATAGAGTGTTGCAAAGACTCGCCTCACGACACACGTTGTAACTGCGAACAGTGTACACAGTAGTCAAGCCCAGTTCGGTCGGTCAAACGTCGAATTGGGCTATAGACACCAAAAACACACTCTTCGTTAATATTCTTTAACGAGAGCTATCATATGTATAATATGTGCAAGCTCCCTGGTTGATCCTGCCAGTAGTTATATGCTTGTCTCAAAGATTAAGCCATGCATGTCTCAGTGCAAGCCGTATTAGGGCGATACCGCGAATGGCTCAATATATCAGTTTTGGTTCCTTAGATCTTACTCAGTTACTTGGATAACTGTGGTAATTCTAGAGCTAATACATGCAATCAGAACTCTGACCAGTGATGGGACGAGTGCTTTTATTAGATCAAAACCAATCGACGGAGGGCCTCGCGTTCGAAGTCGTTAATTTTGATGAATCTGGATAACTTTTGCCGATCGCACGGTCCAGCACCGGCGACGCATCTTTCAAATGTCTGCCTTATCAACTTTCGATGGTAGTTTCTGCGACTACCATGGTTGTCACGGGTAACGGGGAATCAGGGTTCGATTCCGGAGAGGGAGCCTGAGAAACGGCTACCACATCCAAGGAAGGCAGCAGGCGCGCAAATTACCCACTCCCGGCACGGGGAGGTAGTGACGAAAAATAACGATACGGGACTCTTACGAGGCCTCGTAATCGGAATGAGT
>NW_026973578.1:12500-17500 GCF_963855985.1 Ostrinia nubilalis | reverse complement strand
TTATATTACATTTAATAAATAATTAAAATAATGAACGATAATTTAAAAGTAAAATATTTATTTATGCATTTATTTCACTACTCAAATTCGGTTAATGTGATAAATTGAAAATTATGAATAATCGCCGGTTGTTATGAATAATTACCGCCAGGCTTGGTAAAAGTGATAAATTAATCACATTTATCAGTGATTATTACATAATGTAACCTTAATACTAACAAATACCATAAAAGAGAGAACACCGGCTCGTGTACAGCGCTCATGTACAGCCTCACATTTAAATATAATTTGGCAAAATGAGTTTGGAATGTTTTTTTGCATAACATTACTTTGCCATATTTAGTTTATATGTTACGGTTAATGTGATAAATTGAAAATTATTAATAATAACCGGTTATTATGAATAATTACCGACAGTCGCGGTAAAAGTGATAAATTAATCACATTTAACAGTGATTATTTAATAATTCTACCTTAGTACTAACAAATTTCATAAAAGAGAACAACATCTTGTGTACGTGCTCGTGTACAGCCAAACTTTTGAACATTTTGATATCATATATTAATATAATTTGGCATAATGACTTTGGAATGTTTCTTGCATAATATTACTTTTCCATGATACCTATAACATAATATTTTGATTTAAAGTGAAAAATAGGTTAAGGTGCGGCGGGGGTGGCCCTTGGGCCACCCCTAAGCCGCCTATTTAGTTTTATACACACATAAATGACCTCATATTAATCACATTTACCAAATCATGCGGTAATTATTCATAATAACCGGCGATTATTCATAATTTTCACATTTATCACTTTGACCGTAACATATACACACATAAATGATCTCATATTAATCATCACATTTACCAAATCATGAGGTAATTATTCATAATAACCGGCGATTATTCATAATTTTCACATTTATCACATTTACCGTAACATATAAATTATTACTAATTTTTATAAAATTTCGTTGTGTAGAAAATAAATATAATATTTTTCGTACTCGAGCGACACCTATCGAACCGCTGGCGTGTGTGAAGAAATTACGTGGGTGCCTGCCACTAGCGAGAGGTGCGCAATTGTTTCAATAGATGGCGCTTTAGCAGTATTTCCTGGGTAGTGATGTAGCATAACATTCTGTAGATTCGAGTATCGATATTATTTTATTTGTAGTATTATGAATATAAAAAAAAAAATATTATTATTATTATTATCATCAAATTAATAAATATTTTTAAAATGTAAAAAATGTCGATGTCTATAATCAGTTGATAAATTAACGGTAAAATTAAATAATGCTACTGTATGTAAATAAGCAATATATTATACTGTTGTTGGTATTTATTTTCACTACATACGTATACTTGCATAATAATGAATGATTCTGTGTGTTGTGTTATTATTAAATTTATACATAATTTAACTCTTTATTCACTATCGACTGTTACACGTCACTACCCGAGAAATGTTGCTAAAGCGCCATCTATTGGGATAATAGCGCACCTCGCGCTAATGGCACCCACGTAAGCGGACAGTGAAGTTCGGTCGGTTCCCGACAGGTGTCGCCCGGGCGCGGAAATATTAAGTCCTTGTCTCAATCTACACACAAAATTGAATTTAAATCATACCTAATAGTAATAATAATATAATTTACTGTGCAATAATTTGGGTACTTACATAACACACTTTTCAGTAATCATTGCAATAATAAAATTATATTATCACCACTACAGTCTTGATTTTTAATTCGACGAAATTTGACAGCTGTAATTTTTTGACAATAAAAGGTAATAAAAATATGAAACTGAATTACATCAAGTACAACTAACAAGTATGATTGTTATTGTTTGTTTTGTGAATTCAATGTACACTAATTATTATGTACATTTTAGAGATTGAATAGGAAAAAAAAAACGCGTTTTTAACACAGTAAAACAACATAATAATAATTATTATGTTTAAAAATAATATTAATATCATAAACGAAAATATATATTGATGATCATCAATTATCATTGTCGTCATCATAATCAACTTGGATTATAAAATTGGCATCTTGTTAAATTAGCTATTTTATGAAACGAAGATTTTACTAACAAAGATTTACATAAAAAAAGGTTTGTAACCTATGGATATTGGCCAGCGAGTCCAGTAATAGAAAAATTATGTCCTTAATTTTATTGTAACTTCAAAAATATGATAATAAAAACTCAAATAAGCATTTTAAAAGGATCAGTACATTTTTAAATTGAAACCTTAAATTCTTTGAAGGTTTATTTTTTAATTTGTGGAAATGCTCTCCATTTTTTATTAGTGGAAATGTTTTAATGTTGGCAACACTTCTAAAATGTCAAAATTCCGTGTAATTAAAAATCTAATCAGACTTCAGGTACCGATAGTGTTGTACATTTTGTCTATTCTAGACAAATGTCTTAAAAACTTGGTGCAAAACGACGTTATTAATTATAATTTTAGGTCGTCAAAAGTTTTAAGTAATTTCGGGGATTACAAATTAGTTTGATTTATATTAATATAAAATTGCATAATTACATAACACACTCAAACATTTTAAGTGCAACTGTTGTTTATTTATAATTGGGTATTTAACAAAATTTAATTATGTACTTAACTTTTTAAAAGGCCTAATTTTATACACCTACTATGGTATATATTTATTAGTTAAAGTTTTGAATAGTTTTGAATATTTATCATATACATACCACAGTCAACTCAATTAGTTTTTTTGTTTGTTTTTCCAACAAATCACGAAATAGGAAAAAATGTATCAAATACAACTAAAAATCTTAATTTCTTTATTAAAAAAGTCGTGATTTCGAATTGTTATAATAATGATTTCGAATTAACAAAAATCATTTAATATTTTTTGTTCTTAATACGAAAGTTTTTTTTTTTTAATTAATTATTTTATTGTATTTATGTGTTATAAATATTTGTAATTTTCCTATTTCGTGATTTATGGGGTGTCGCTTTTAACACTTTAATCGCAATCAATTATTTTTTTTCTGTATCATCTTTTTAATTAAAAAAAAAAAAAAGGATTATCTAATCTAACCTAACCTAACCTAACCTAACCTAATCTAACCTAACCTAATCTAACCTAACTTTTTATAGTTTAATATATTTTTTTTAAATTATTAATTATCTGGTTATACATATAGGGGGTGTGTCACTTTGAATTTTTTTTTTTTTTTTGATTTTTTTTTTTTTTTTTTTACACTTGGCGTTTAAAGCTGCGCGTGCGCAGCAGCGTACGAGCATAGCGTTAAAAATGTTTCTTTTCCATTCGCGGCTTCCACTCGAGAACCGAGAGAGTGTACAGACAAACGCAACGTCGGCGGCGACCGGCCGAGCGAGATCAGTAACACAGCGACCGCCGTGCGCAGAGCGCGCGCGCACGCTCAAATGTATTATAAACATGATGCGCGCGCGCACACTCTGCGTACGACGGATCGGTGCGTTTATAAGTTGTGTTTTTTAAAGCAAAGTGGTGAAAGAGTTGATGAAACTTTAACTTTTTCACTCTGTATGTACACTCTGTTGGCGTCTGAGGTTTCGGATGTTCAATGAGATTGACGGGACTTAGTGTGGCTCATTGGACGCTTGTTAAACTTTGTAGATCTACGGATGGGTTGTATGATCGAATTCGTAATAAAGATCTGTCTCACTCGGGCAATGTGTCCGCGCTATGTGCAGTCATCTGTGCTTGCATACGCGCTTCGACTGGCCACTTTTTAATACGCTTCGTTGTAACGCTTCCCGCCACATTAACCTTACATAAGGGCGATGATGGCTTTTTAGCGTTTACATCAGCGTATCGAATATGTGTATATTTTTATGTATTCTATAGCACACACTCACAACACGCAAACATTTCAACGATGTATGTCTCTGTAGTGATGGTGTCGACAAATCGTGAGAGGTAGGGTGGTTTTTCCAACACCGGGCTGACATATCGTTCATGATACGAAATTTGTTAGATTTTATTATAAAATGTGATGAATGAATGTTATGTCTATGCGAACGTTCAGTGTGGGCGCCTCTGTGAGCGCTATGTGGGTGTGTTTTTTTAGCATTCTATATTAATTTATAGAGTGTTGCAAAGACTCGCCTCACGACACACGTTGTAACTGCGAACAGTGTACACAGTAGTCAAGCCCAGTTCGGTCGGTCAAACGTCGAATTGGGCTATAGACACCAAAAACACACTCTTCGTTAATATTCTTTAACGAGAGCTATCATATGTATAATATGTGCAAGCTCCCTGGTTGATCCTGCCAGTAGTTATATGCTTGTCTCAAAGATTAAGCCATGCATGTCTCAGTGCAAGCCGTATTAGGGCGATACCGCGAATGGCTCAATATATCAGTTTTGGTTCCTTAGATCTTACTCAGTTACTTGGATAACTGTGGTAATTCTAGAGCTAATACATGCAATCAGAACTCTGACCAGTGATGGGACGAGTGCTTTTATTAGATCAAAACCAATCGACGGAGGGCCTCGCGTTCGAAGTCGTTAATTTTGATGAATCTGGATAACTTTTGCCGATCGCACGGTCCAGCACCGGCGACGCATCTTTCAAATGTCTGCCTTATCAACTTTCGATGGTAGTTTCTGCGACTACCATGGTTGTCACGGGTAACGGGGAATCAGGGTTCGATTCCGGAGAGGGAGCCTGAGAAACGGCTACCACATCCAAGGAAGGCAGCAGGCGCGCAAATTACCCACTCCCGGCACGGGGAGGTAGTGACGAAAAATAACGATACGGGACTCTTACGAGGCCTCGTAATCGGAATGAGTACACTTTAAATATTTTAACGAGGAACAATTGGAGGGCAAGTCTGGTGCCAGCAGCCGCGGTAATTCCAGCTCCAATAGCGTATACTAAAATTGTTGCGGTTAAAAAGCTCGTAGTTGCATTTGTGCGCCGCGCTGTCGGTGCACCGCATCCGCGGTGATACTGACACGTTTGCGGAG
>NW_026973578.1:0-7500 GCF_963855985.1 Ostrinia nubilalis | reverse complement strand
TGTGCTTGCTGGAAGCTTGATTTGCGATACAGACGCTTGAGAGCTTTCTCTTGGCGAGGAAACCCGTAGCTAAGTACCCTAGATCTAAGTTTTTAGTTTTTAGAGTGCTTATTTTAACTATTATCAGTGTTTGTTGTGTAACCTGAACCTTTTTAGGCTGGTTTTAGCTTTAGTTTTGTGAGCACGTGGTGGCGTGCTTTGCACGTGCATAACCTCAACGTACAACCACGCGGGGGACTTGACACTGACAGTTGACAGCTGACAGTTGACACTGACAGTTGACACTGACAGTGACAGGTTTGACGGTTGGTGCGCTGCTAGCGCCATCTGTGCTGACTTTTTGACTTTTTGTGTTTTGACTTTTTATTTTTTATTTGCGCTGCTAGCGCCACCTGTGTGTGTTAGACATTTATTGCGACACTAGCGCCACCGCTCTGACAGTTGTGTGATTTGACGTTTGGGTGACAGTGACAGTGACGTTTGACACTGACACTGACATTGACATTTAGTTTTATTAGTGGCAAACGTTCCGTTTCACGCGAGGTCCGCCGTCGTGCGGCCTCGCGCGTCTTGAGACGGGGCGCGAACATTTAAACGCGCTTTCGGCTTAGGCTTTGCGCTTTTAGACTTTTTAAAAATTAGAACATTCGCTTGTTATTGCGCTTTAACTTTTTCTGTGCTTGTGGTTCTCAAAAAGGGAACATTCGCTTGAACTTTTTTTGTTTTGTTTTGCTGCATCCAAAAGTTGAACATTTGCATAGTCTTGGTAGACTAGGTGCATCATGTCGGCGCCGGACGACGATGACTTGTCGGCCTTCGCCTCTCGGCCGAGCATCGGCAGGAGCCCGCCGCAGCGGTCCTCGCCGATCCCCATTGCGGCCGAGAAGCGGTCACTGACGTCACCGGACGAGCAGCAGCGCATCAGTAAGGTGTCGGCCTCGGCTGACCTTAGGAGGAGAGCTCCCCCAGTGGCGGGGCTGCTCACATCGGCGCCGCCGACTCCGTCGGTCCGGCCGTCGGTGTCAGCGCCCGCGCCCGCGCCAGCGGCACCGCAGCAGCAGCAGCCACAAGCCGACGTGCAGCTGTCAAGCGCGACCCCAGCGGAACTATATGAGAGAGTACATCAGATGGTTAAAAATATAATGGCGGTGGTCACTAGCGGAGGCAGCAAGCTCAACAAGGCTGAGGTGAACGCCATTTCTGGTTACGGGCAGGAGGTACTGGCGGCAGCAGGTATCATGGACTTGCGTATGTTGGAGGCAGAGGCGGCTCTCAAACTGAAGGACGCCAAGCTACAGCATAAGGAAGCGGAGAACGAGCTCCTGAAGGCGACTCAGGGCGCAGCAGCGCCAGCAGCAGCAACGGTAACTTCCTTCCAGCCCAGCAGCCGCCAGCCGACCTTCAGCGAGATGGTACGCAGCAGGACAGGCCAGATACCAATACCAGCGGCTAAGGGCCCAGTGATCGCGGTGTACCCGGCAGATTCAGCTTCCGAGACCCTAAAGACTGCTGAAGACACCAAGGCAGAGCTGAAGAGGGCCGTCGACCCGCGCAGAATCAATGTACAGATCGATCGCTTGCGGAAGGTAGGCAACGCGGGTGTGGTCATCCAGACCACATCCCCCGAGTCGGCCAGGCGCTTCAAAGAAGCAATCCCAGCTTCTCTGCGGGTGACGGAGCCTAAGCAGCGGCTGCCCCTCGTGGTGGTGTCCTCCATCACCGGTGACCCGGACCTCAAGGAGTTCGTGGAGGCTCTTCACGAGCAGAATGTCGCGAGCAAGGACGGCTGGCCCCTCGAGCGTTTCACCAAGGAGTGCAAAGGAGTCTTTAAAAAGAGCCGCCGGGGAAGTGGGACCACAGCAGTGGTCCTTGAGTGCTCCCCGGCCTGCAGGTTACTCCTTTGCGAGTTGGATCGGGTGTACGTAGGCTGGGACGTGGCCTACGTCAATGACTTCTTGACGGTGACGTGCTGCCACAAGTGCCACCAGTACGGCCACCCAGAGAAGTACTGTAGGGCGACGGACGTGGTATGCGCGTCGTGCGGAGGTAGCGGGCACGCTTCAGCAGCGTGCAAGGAGACGGTGCAGCGGTGCGCCACCTGCCACAAATTCGGCAAGAAGGACGCAGCGACACACGCAACCGGTGCGCGGGAGTGCCCCGCCAGGATCTTCGCGGAGCAGCGTAGCGTAGCGGCCACCCGCTACGCTCTTTGATGCGTGGACCTTGGGCCAGCTGAACCTGGCCGGCGCGGCGCTCGCCACTGACGAACTCCCCGCGCTGTCGCAGGAGCTCGGATTGGACGCTGTTCTAGTCCAAGAACAGTACTCGCAGTCCGAGCTTGTCCTCCAGCGCGGCCTCTCGTCCCAGGCGGGCGTCTTCGTGGCCGGGTCCCATCTCTCCATCGCGGTACTCCAGCACCTGACCAACGATCGCTGCACAGTGGCGTACATTCACGAGGCCGATTTGTACGTCGTCTCAGCGTACTTCAAATACGGCGAGGAGATCGACCCGCACATCCACCATCTTGAGCGGGTCTTCGACGCGTTAGCGGGTAAGCGCATCATAGTGGGAGTCGACGCCAACGCCCACTCACCGTTGTGGCACAGCAGGCCGGACCAAACCACTGGGCGAGGCAGAGTGGCTGACCATCGTAGGTCGTCGGTTGAGGACTTCATCTTGGGACACGACCTCGTCGTAGTCAACACCCCAGACCAACCGGCGACCTTCAGCACTGCAAACGGGGAGTCAAGCGTGGACGTAACACTCTCCACCAGAAATGTCACAGTCACAGAATGGAAAGTCCATGTGGGGGCCAGCACTAGTGACCATCGCCTGATCACGTTTAAAGTGAGCCGATCCTCCACACGCAATATTACCACAGAGCGCGCAGAGCCAGGCGAGGAGCCTCCGAGATTTCGGGATCGGGGTGTCAATTGGGACCGCTTCGAGAGTGCTATCCATGAGCGAATGGGATATCTGGATATGAGGGAGCCTGCGTCCTTGGTTAGCAGGCGCTTCACTAACGTGATTGTCCGCGCTGCGCATCAAACCCTCGGTATAAAGAGGAAGAGCCGGGACGTGGGTTATGAATGGTGGACGCCTGAACTAGATGATCTCAGGAAGGCAAACGGCGCTTCACGCCGTGCGTGGCAGAGGCTCAGGAAGAGAGGGGGCAGGGCGGAGGAGATTGCACGAGAGGAGTTTCATGCGAGTAGAGCGCGATACAGAAGGAGAAAGGAGGAGACGGAGCTCGCGTTCTTCCGGGGGCTTGCCGAGTCCGGCAACGAGGACCCATGGGGTCTGGCCTACCGTGTGGCGAGTGGCAGGAAGCGTCCGCCCTCGAACGTAATCAACGGCACGAAGTTCGCCGAAGGCTTTGCGGGGACTGTGGACGAAGCCATGCACGGCCTTGTGTATGCTCTGTGCCCGGACGACGATCCGTCTAAGGACACAGAGTACCACAAACAGGTGCGGATCTCGGCTGCCCTGGTCCCCTCTGGCCCAGACGCGTCTCCTCCGTCCCTTGAGTATCTGCGAATCATGGTTAAGCAATTGCCCAACACCGCACCGGGACTGGATGGAGTGACCGCAAGAATGTTGACGCATGTCTGGAAGGCTGCATCGGTGGAGTTCCACCTGGTGTACGCCAAGTGTGTGGAGGAAGGAGTGTTTCCGGATGTGTGGAAGGACGGTCGACTGCTCGTGCTGCCAAAAGGTAATGACAAGCCCCTCACCGACCCCAAGGCGTACCGACCAATAACGCTTCTCTCGATCTTGGGTAAACTGCTTGAGCGTGTAATGTTACACTGCGCGCCTCAGATCTCTAGCGGGATGTCGGACTGCCAGCATGGCTTCACCAGAGGTAAGTCGACAGTGACTGCGATCGACGCGATTACCGACACGGCCAGGGCGTCCACAGCGAAGTACGTCCAAGCTGTGTTTCTTGACATCTCGGGTGCGTTCGACAACGCCTGGTGGCCGATGGTGATGCTGAAGGCGAAAAGAGGAGGATGCCCGCCCAATGTCTATCGGATGTTGGCGGGATACTTCTCCGGACGCCGGGTTGGCTTAACCGTCGGCAGCCGGGAGTTGTGGAAAGTTTCCACCATGGGGTGTCCGCAGGGTTCTGTGCTTGGACCAACGTTGTGGAACGTTCTGTTGGACGACCTGTTGAGATCGCCGATGCCGGAGGGGGTGAGCATGGTGGCGTACGCCGATGACGTCACCATTTTGATTGAGGCGCAATCGAGAGCCAGCATCGAGTTGAAGGCCACAGAGGCCCTTAATATCGCGTCCGATTGGGGAGCCCGGAACCGACTGGGATTCTCTCCTGCCAAGTCGTCCATGATGACAATCAGGGGGAAATTCCAGAGGCCCCCAATCATCAAACTTGATGGCGCCTCGATCCGACAGGTGAGCTCAGGAACAGTGCTCGGCGTGGTGATCGATTCGGGTCTTTTGTTCACGCAGCATGCACAGGACATTGTAGAGCGCGCAGCCAAATGCTTCGGGAAGGTTTCGCGTGTGTCTGCGTCCTCCTGGGGCATTCGATACCCCGGTCTGCGCATTCTCTACCAGGGAACGTTCGTTGCCACGCTCGTGTATGCTGCGGCGTGTTGGTTTGAGCGGGTCAAAGTCCAGTCGGTGGGCGGGATTGTCCTGAGGGGGCAGAGGCCGGCACTCGTGCTGCTGACGAAGGCCTACCGGTCTGTCAGCACGGCCGCGCTCCCGGTCTTGGCCGGAGTGTTGCCCGCCGACCTCGAGGTGGAGTATGCTGGACGGACGGCTGTACTGAGGACGCGCCAGCTCGCGACCCTGGACGAGATGAGCAGTCGAAAACGCGATATACGGGATTCGGTGATCGTATTTTGGCAGCAGCGTTGGGAGCAGGAGACCAAAGGTCGTGAGCTCTATCAGTTCTTCCCGGAGGTGGCTGGTAGGCTCAGCATGCGCTGGGTCCAACCGGACTATGTGACCTCGCAGATACTCACTGGACACGGGTGCTTCAATAAAAGGCTGAGCGACATGAAGCTGCGAGAGGGGAGCATGTGTGAGTGCGGCGAGAGTGAGGAGGACAGGCACCACGTTCTGTGGTACTGTCCCCTGTATGAAGACCTGCGGTGTGAGATGCTGAGTGGGATAGCGCTCTCGGAGGGCTACGGTCCTGCGTGGTACCCCGATCTAGTCAGCTCGGAGGCGAACTTCGCGCGGCTGCGAGGTTTCGCGCACGCGTGGCATAGGAGGCGAAACGGACAGACGCCTAGCGGCCAGGCACCGGATAGTGCCAACGTGTTAGTAGAGTCCATGCCCCAGAAGGGGGAGAGTGGCAAGGGACAAATGGACAAAGATTAAAGAACTTGTAGAGAGTCAAGAATTGCGCGCGGTGGAGTGCAATCTGCCGTAGGCAGCCGCAATTCCGCGCGCATCTCTCAAGATTCGGCCACAATAACCGCGAGGTTGGTATGGCCATGGGTGGTGGTGGGATTTGTCCCTATCTACTATCTAGCGAAACCACAGCCAAGGGAACGGGCTTGGGAGAATCAGCGGGGAAAGAAGACCCTGTTGAGCTTGACTCTAGTCTGGCATTGTAAGGAGACATGAGAGGTGTAGCATAAGTGGGAGATCGTTTCGGCGGTCGTCGCTGAAAAACCACTACTTTCATTGTTTCATTACTTACTCGGTTGGGCGGAAGCGGTGCGCGGTCGATTTACTCGGCGGGCGCACGGTGTTTCGTTCCAAGCGTGCAGAGTGGTGGCGTGGCGGCAACGCTCGTCACCGTTTAAACTCCCGCGTGATCCGGTTCGAGGACACTGCCAGGCGGGGAGTTTGACTGGGGCGGTACATCTGTCAAAGAATAACGCAGGTGTCCTAAGGCCAGCTCAGCGAGGACAGAAACCTCGCGTGGAGCAAAAGGGCAAAAGCTGGCTTGATCCAGATGTTCAGTACGCATAGGGACTGCGAAAGCACGGCCTATCGATCCTTTAGTATAAAGAGTTTTTAGCAAGAGGTGCCAGAAAAGTTACCACAGGGATAACTGGCTTGTGGCAGCCAAGCGTTCATAGCGACGTTGCTTTTTGATCCTTCGATGTCGGCTCTTCCTATCATTGCGAAGCAAAATTCGCCAAGCGTTGGATTGTTCACCCATCAAAAGGGAACGTGAGCTGGGTTTAGACCGTCGTGAGACAGGTTAGTTTTACCCTACTGATGGCGTTGTCGTTGCGATAGTAATACTGCTCAGTACGAGAGGAACCGCAGTTTCGGACATTTGGTTCATGCACTCGGCCGAGCGGCCGGTGGTGCGAAGCTACCATCCGCGGGATTATGCCTGAACGCCTCTAAGGCCGAAGCCAGCCTAGCCGAATCCGGCAAGGATATGCTCACTGTGGAGCCCCGAGAGTCGGGAGGCTCTAAACAATGTGACTTTACTAGTCGCGCTTTACATCGTAAGGTGCGACGTCGAAGCCCATTTGAATCGCAGAGATCGGTGCGGTCGGTTTAACACGTGCACCATGGCTCTGAAGGTTCGAATTTACCTCAGTTCGATGTCGGGGCTCGGAATAGTCTGTAGACGACTTACGTTCCTGGCGGGGTGTTGTGCTCGGTAGAGCAGCGTCGTGCTGCGATCTGTTGAGACTCAGCCCTACGCCAGGTGATTCGTCCGAGGACGATCGTTTTCTTTTTTTTAATTTAACAAAATGTGAACATTCGTTTAAACGTTTACATTTCATTCATTCATTCATTCATTCAGTCAGTCAGTGCAGGTTCCACGATCAGTCGTTTTAATTTTCGTTATTTAAGTCTAACAAAATTTGAACATTCGTTTAAATTTTGTTAGACTTAAATAACGAATCAGTTAAAATTTGTCTTCTTGTATGTTTTTTTTCTTTTTTTAGTTTATAACAAACTAAAATATATTATAAACCATACCTATTTTTATTTTCTTTTGTTCACAGGTACATAGTTGAATTCATCCAATCATATAAACGGCGCCTTCAACTAGAGGATTCAACACAAAATCGGTATGTTATTGTATTTATTTATTTTTAGAAAACGTACGTGGGTTCCTTTAAGTTTATTTTTTCAGCTTTGCAACCTTTACTCACTCACTGCCCCAAAATCCAAAACCAACAAAATATTAGTTTTTCCAAAAAGTTACGTTTTCAAAATTTTTATGAAAAGTTAGGTTTTCAAAAAGTTGGATTTCATAAAGTTAGGTTTTCAAAAGTTAGGTTTTCAAAAGTTAGGTTATCAAAAGTTAGGTTTTCAGAAAGTTGGTATTCATAAAGTTAGGTTTTCAAAAGTTACGTTATCAAAAGTTAGGTTTTCAAAAAGTTTGATTTCATAAAGTTAGGTTTTCAAAAGTTAGGTTATCAAAAGTTAGGATTTCAAAAGTTAGGTTTTCAGAAAGTTGGTATTCATAAAGTTAGGTTTTCAAAAGTGACGTTATCAAAAGTTAGGTTTTCAAAAAGTTTGATTTCATAAAGTTAGGTTTTCAAAAGT
>NW_026973577.1:82500-87500 GCF_963855985.1 Ostrinia nubilalis | reverse complement strand
TCGCCCTAATACGGCTTGCACTGAGACATGCATGGCTTAATCTTTGAGACAAGCATATAACTACTGGCAGGATCAACCAGGGAGCTTACACATATTATTATACATATGATAGCTCTCGTTAAAGAATATTAACGAAGAGTGTGTTTGGTGTCTATAGCCCAATTCGACGTTTGACCGACCGAACTGGGCTTGACTACTGTGTACACTGTTCGCAGTTACAACGTGTGTCGTGAGGCGAGTCTTTGCAACACTCTATAAATTAATATAGAATGCTAGAAAAACACACCCACATAGCGCTCACAGAGGCGCCCACACTGAACGTTCGCATAGACATAACATTCATTCATCACATTTTATAATAAAATCTAACAAATTTCGTATCATGAACGATATGTCAGCCCGGTGTTGGAAAAACCACCCTACCTCTCACGATTTGTCGACACCATCACTACAGAGACATATACATCATTGAAATGTTTGCGTGTTGTGAGTGTGTGCTATAGAATACATAAAAATATACACATATATTTGATACGCTGATGTAAACGCTAAAAAGCCATCATCGCCCTTATGTAAGGTTAATGTGGCGGGAAGCGTTACAACGAAGCGTATTAAAAAGTGGCCAGTCGAAGCGCGTATGCAAAAGCACAGATAACTGCACATAGCGCGGACACATTGCCCGAGTGAGACAGATCTTTATTACGAATTCGATCATACAACCCATCCGTAGATCTACAAAGTTTAACAAGCGTCCAATGAGCCACACACTAAGTCCCGTCAATCTCATTGAACATCCGAAACCTCAGACGCCAACAGAGTGTACATACAGAGTGAAAAAGTTAAAGTTTCATCAACTCTTTCACCACTTTGCTTTAAAACACAACTTATAAACGCACCGATCCGTCGTACGCAGAGTGTGCTGCGCGCGCGCATCATGTTTATAATACATTTGAGCGTGCGCGCGCGCTCTGCGCACGGCGGTCGCTGTGTTACTGATCTCGCTCGGCCGGACGCCGCCGACGTCGCGTTTGTCTGTACACTCTCTCGGTTCTCGAGTGGAAGCCGCGAATGGAAAAGAAACATTTTTAACGCTATGCTCGTACGCTGCTGCGCACGCGCAGCTTTAAATGCTAAGTGTAAAAAAAAAAAAAAAAAAAAAAAAAAAAAAAAAAAAAAAAAAAAAAAAAAAAAAAAAATTAAAGTGACACACCCCCTATATGTATAACCAGATAATTAATAATTAAAAAAAAAGTTAGGTTAGATTAGGTTAGGTTAGGTTAGGTTAGGTTAGATTAGATGATCCTTTTTTTTTTTTTATTAAAAAGATGATACAGAAAAAAAAAAATTGATTGCGATTAAAGTGTTAAAAGCGACACCCCATAAATCACGAAATAGGAAAATTAATAATATTAATAACACATAAATACAATAAAATAATTAATTAAAAAAAAAAAACTTTCGTATTAAGAACAAAAAATATTAAATTATTTTTGTTAATTCGAAATTATTATTATAAATCACGACTTTTTTTTAATAAAGAAATTAAGATTTTTAGTTGTATTGATACATTTTTTCCTATTTCGTGATTTGTTGGAAAAACAAACAAAAAAACTAATTGATGTATATGATTAATATTCAAAACTATTCAAAACTTTAACTAATAAATATATACCATAGTGGGTGTATAAAATTAGGCCTTTTAAAAAGTTAAGTACATAATTAAATTTTGTTAAATACCCAATTATAAATAAACAACAGTTGCACTTAAAATGTTTGAGTGTGTTATGTAATTATGCAATTTTATATTAATATATAAATCAAACTAATTTGTAATCCCTGAAATTACTTAAAACTTTTGAAGACCTAAAATTATAATTAATAACGTCGTTTTGCACCAAGTTTTTAAGACATTTGTCTAGAATAGACAAAATGTACAACACTATCGGTACCTGAAGTCTGATTAGATTTTTAATTACACGGAATTTTGACATTTTAGAAGTGTTGTCAACATTAAAACATATCCACTAATAAAAAATGGAGAGCATTTCCACAAATTAAAAAATAAACCTTCAAAGAATTTAAGGTTTCAATTTAAAAATGTACTGATCCTTTTAAAATGCTTATTTGAGTTTTTATTATCATATTTTTGAAGTTACAATAAAATTAAGGACATTATTTTTCTATTACTGGACTCGCTGGCCAATATCCATAGGTTACAAACCTTTTTTTATGTAAATCTTTGTTAGTAAAATCTTCGTTTCATAAAATAGCTAATTTAACAAGATGCCAATTTTATAATCCAAGTTGATTATGATGACGACAATGATGATTGATGATCATCTAAATATATAAAAGGAGAAACTGACTGACTGACTGACAGATCAACGCACAGCCTAAACGGCTAAACGTAGGCACTTGAAATTTGGAAGGGACGTAGCTTAGGTACCGTAGAGGTGCACTAAGAAAGGAATTTCCGAAATTCCCACGGGAAAAACGGGATTCACGCGTACGAAGTCGCGGGCGGCCGCTAGTCAATATATATTTTCGTTTATGATATTAATATTATTTTTAAACTAATAATTATTATTATTATGTTGTTTTACTGTGTTAAAAACGCGTTATTTTTTCTATTCAATCTCTAAAATGTACATAATAATTAGTGTACATTGAATTCACAAAACAAACAATAACAATCATACTTGTTAGTTGTACTTGATGTAATTCAGTTTCATATTTTTATTACCTTTATTCCAACAATTCAAAGCAAAAAGAGGTTTAATACATCTGAATTGCCAAAAAACGAATTAAAAATCAAGACTGTAGTGGTGATAATATAATTTTATTATTGCAATGATTACTGAAAAGTGTGTTATGTAAGTACCCAAATTATTGCACAGTAAATTATATTATTATTACTATTAGGTATGATTTAAATTCAATTTTGTGTGAAGA
This sequence comes from Ostrinia nubilalis, assembly GCF_963855985.1. Classification (NCBI taxonomy): domain Eukaryota; kingdom Metazoa; phylum Arthropoda; class Insecta; order Lepidoptera; family Crambidae; genus Ostrinia; species Ostrinia nubilalis. Next base: position 84,548 of record NW_026973577.1, on the reverse strand, counting down.
TTGAGACAAGGACATAATATTTCCGCGCCCGGGCGACACCTGTCGGGAACCGACCGAACTTCACTGTCCGCTGACGTGGGTGCCATTAGCGCGAGGTGCGCTATTATCCCAATAGATGGCGCTTTAGCAACATTTCTCGGGTAGTGACGTGTAACAGTCGATAGTGAATAAAGAGTTAAATTATGTATAAATTTAATAATAACACAACACACAGAATCATTCATTATTATGCAAGTATACGTATGTAGTGAAAATAAATACCAACAACAGTATAATCTATTGCTTATATACATACAGTAACATTATTTAATTTTATCGTTAATTTATCAACTAATTATAGACATCGACATTTTTTACATTTTTAAAACATTTATTAATTTGATGATAATAATAATAATATTATTATTTTTTGATATTCATAATAATACAAATAAAATAATATCGATACTCGAATCTACAGAATGTTATGCTACATCACTACCCAAGAAATACTGCTAAAGCGCCATCTATTGAAACAATTGCGCACCTCTCGCTAGTGGCAGGCACCCACGTAATTTCTTCACACACGCCAGCGGTTCGATAGGTGTCGCTCGTGTACGAAAAATATTATATTTATTTTCTACACAACGAAATTTTATAAAAATTAGTAATAATTTATATGTTACGGTAAATATGATAAATGTGAAAATTATGAATAATCGCCGGTTATTATGAATAATTACCTCATGATTTGGTAAATGTGATGATTAATATGAGATCATTTATGTGTGTATAAACTAAATATGGCAAAGTAATGTTATGCAAAAAAACATTCCAAACTCATTTTGCCAAATTATATTTAATATATGATATCAAAATGTGAGGCTGCACATGAGCGCTGTACACGAGCCGGTGTTCTCTCTTTTATGGTATTTGTTAGTATTAAGGTTACATTATGTAATAATCACTGATAAATGTGATTAATTTATCACTTTTACCAAGCCTGTCGGTAATTATTCATAACGACCGGCGATTATTCATAATTTTCAATTTATCACATTAACCGTAACATATACTACGAATTTGAGTAGTGAAATAAATGCATAAATAAATATTTTACTTTTAAATTATCGTTCATTATTTTAATTATTTATTAAATGTAATATAAAAAAGAAAAAATAATATATTGTATTCAATGTCATCTATTTTCAATTTTTACATTTTTTAAAATTTTATTTATGTCATAAAAAAAAAACATTATAATCATTATTCATTTTTAAAAAAAGTAGCTGCACAAAAAAACATCGGCATCATTCATCAATCAAACGACAATCGCGACGCGACCAACCAGCGACCTCCGTTTGCGCGCGAAGCCTAATTTATTTACAACTCCGCTGACCAGGTCAATGTATTTTTTTGTTTTTGCATTTGGAATAACCTAAAAATCAAACCAAACCTAACCTAACCTAACTTTTCAAAACCTAACTTTTTAGAACGTAACTTTTTTGAAAACCTACCTTTTGAAAACCTAACCTTATGAAACCCAACTTTTTGATAACCTAACTTTTGAGAACCTAAATATATGAAATCCAACTTTTTGAAAACCTAACTTTTGATAACCTAACTTTTGAAAACCTAACTTTTGAAAACCTAACCTTTGAAAACCTAACTTTATGAAATCCAACTTTTTGAAAACCTAACTTTTGAAAACCTAACTTTTGATAACGTAACTTTTGAAAACCTAACTTTTGAAAACCTAACTTTTGAAAACCTAACTTTTGATAACCTAACTTTATGAAATCCAACTTTTTGAAAACCTAACTTTTGATAACCTAACTTCTGAAAAGCTAACTTTATGAAATCCAACTTTTTGAAAACCTAACTTTTGAAAACCTAACTTTATGAAATCCAACTTTTTGAAAACCTAACTTTTGAAAACCTAACTTTTCATAACCTAACTTTTGAAAACCTAACTTTTCATAACCTAACTTTTGAAAACGTAACTTTTTGGAAAAACTAATATTTTGTTGGTTTTGGATTTTGGGGCAGTGAGTGAGTAAAAGGTTGCA
>NW_026973577.1:72500-77500 GCF_963855985.1 Ostrinia nubilalis | reverse complement strand
GCATGAATTTGTCATTTTACGAACGTACGAAAACTACTGAGATCGCGGATTTTCAATCTGTACACGTAGAATATCGTACGACGCCAATCGTCGAACGATCTCATAATTAAACGAGACCTTCCTTCGATCAGAACTTTTGTTTTGTGTCTGGATTATTGTATGATCATTCCCACATGACACTTGTGTATCACATGTGAACGTACACGTTAATGATCCTTCCGCAGGTTCCCCTACGGAAACCTTGTTACGACTTTTACTTCCTCTAAATGATCAAGTTTGGTCAACTTCCCAGCAACGCCGACGGCCGTGAAGCCACCGCGTGTCGGTCCGAAGACCTCACTAAATCATTCAATCGGTAGTAGCGACGGGCGGTGTGTACAAAGGGCAGGGACGTAATCAACGCGAGCTTATGACTCGCGCTTACTAGGAATTCCTCGTTTATGGGGGATAATTGCAAACCCCAATCCCCAGCACGAAGGAGTTTCAACGGGTTGCCCGGGCCTCTAGGCCTGGGAGAACATGCTGATTCCTTCAGTGTAGCGCGCGTGCGGCCCAGGACATCTAAGGGCATCACAGACCTGTTATTGCTCAATCTCGTGCGGCTCGAAGCCGCCGGTCCCTCTAAGAAGAATTTTAATACGTCGCCAGTGAGTTGCGTGACGTGAGCCACGCACACCTAAATGACGACGCCTATTTAGCAGGCTAGAGTCTCGTTCGTTACCGGAATTAACCAGACAAATCGCTCCACCAACTAAGAACGGCCATGCACCACCACCCACCGAATCAAGAAAGAGCTGTTAATCTGTCAATCCTTCCGGTGTCCGGGCCTGGTGAGATTTCCCGTGTTGAGTCAAATTAAGCCGCAGGCTCCACTCCTGGTGGTGCCCTTCCGTCAATTCCTTTAAGTTTCAGCTTTGCAACCATACTCCCCCCGGAGTCCAAAATCTTTGGTTTCCCGAAAGCTGCCCGCCGAGCCATTGTAGTAACGTCGGCGGATCGCTAGATGACATATTTACGGTTAGAACTAGGGCGGTATCTAATCGCCTTCGAACCTCTAACTTTCGTTCTTGATTGATGAAAACACCTTTGGCAAATGCTTTCGCTGATGTTCGTCTTGCGACGATCCAAGAATTTCACCTCTAACGTCGCAATACGAATGCCCCCAGTTATCCCTATTAATCATTACCTCGGAGTTCTGAAAACCAACAAAATAGAACCGAGATCATATTCTATTATTCCATGCACGAAATATTCAAGCAGCATTTTGAGCCCGCTTTGAGCACTCTAATTTGTTCAAAGTAAAATTGTCGGCCCATCTCGACACTCACTGAAGAGCACCGCGATAGGATTTTGATATTGAACCGACGTTTGACCGTCGGCTCACCGACGATATGCTCCGCAAACGTGTCAGTATCACCGCGGATGCGGTGCACCGACAGCGCGGCGCACAAATGCAACTACGAGCTTTTTAACCGCAACAATTTTAGTATACGCTATTGGAGCTGGAATTACCGCGGCTGCTGGCACCAGACTTGCCCTCCAATTGTTCCTCGTTAAAATATTTAAAGTGTACTCATTCCGATTACGAGGCCTCGTAAGAGTCCCGTATCGTTATTTTTCGTCACTACCTCCCCGTGCCGGGAGTGGGTAATTTGCGCGCCTGCTGCCTTCCTTGGATGTGGTAGCCGTTTCTCAGGCTCCCTCTCCGGAATCGAACCCTGATTCCCCGTTACCCGTGACAACCATGGTAGTCGCAGAAACTACCATCGAAAGTTGATAAGGCAGACATTTGAAAGATGCGTCGCCGGTGCTGGACCGTGCGATCGGCAAAAGTTATCCAGATTCATCAAAATTAACGACTTCGAACGCGAGGCCCTCCGTCGATTGGTTTTGATCTAATAAAAGCACTCGTCCCATCACTGGTCAGAGTTCTGATTGCATGTATTAGCTCTAGAATTACCACAGTTATCCAAGTAACTGAGTAAGATCTAAGGAACCAAAACTGATATATTGAGCCATTCGCGGTATCGCCCTAATACGGCTTGCACTGAGACATGCATGGCTTAATCTTTGAGACAAGCATATAACTACTGGCAGGATCAACCAGGGAGCTTACACATATTATTATACATATGATAGCTCTCGTTAAAGAATATTAACGAAGAGTGTGTTTGGTGTCTATAGCCCAATTCGACGTTTGACCGACCGAACTGGGCTTGACTACTGTGTACACTGTTCGCAGTTACAACGTGTGTCGTGAGGCGAGTCTTTGCAACACTCTATAAATTAATATAGAATGCTAGAAAAACACACCCACATAGCGCTCACAGAGGCGCCCACACTGAACGTTCGCATAGACATAACATTCATTCATCACATTTTATAATAAAATCTAACAAATTTCGTATCATGAACGATATGTCAGCCCGGTGTTGGAAAAACCACCCTACCTCTCACGATTTGTCGACACCATCACTACAGAGACATATACATCATTGAAATGTTTGCGTGTTGTGAGTGTGTGCTATAGAATACATAAAAATATACACATATATTTGATACGCTGATGTAAACGCTAAAAAGCCATCATCGCCCTTATGTAAGGTTAATGTGGCGGGAAGCGTTACAACGAAGCGTATTAAAAAGTGGCCAGTCGAAGCGCGTATGCAAAAGCACAGATAACTGCACATAGCGCGGACACATTGCCCGAGTGAGACAGATCTTTATTACGAATTCGATCATACAACCCATCCGTAGATCTACAAAGTTTAACAAGCGTCCAATGAGCCACACACTAAGTCCCGTCAATCTCATTGAACATCCGAAACCTCAGACGCCAACAGAGTGTACATACAGAGTGAAAAAGTTAAAGTTTCATCAACTCTTTCACCACTTTGCTTTAAAACACAACTTATAAACGCACCGATCCGTCGTACGCAGAGTGTGCTGCGCGCGCGCATCATGTTTATAATACATTTGAGCGTGCGCGCGCGCTCTGCGCACGGCGGTCGCTGTGTTACTGATCTCGCTCGGCCGGACGCCGCCGACGTCGCGTTTGTCTGTACACTCTCTCGGTTCTCGAGTGGAAGCCGCGAATGGAAAAGAAACATTTTTAACGCTATGCTCGTACGCTGCTGCGCACGCGCAGCTTTAAATGCTAAGTGTAAAAAAAAAAAAAAAAAAAAAAAAAAAAAAAAAAAAAAAAAAAAAAAAAAAAAAAAATTAAAGTGACACACCCCCTATATGTATAACCAGATAATTAATAATTAAAAAAAAAGTTAGGTTAGATTAGGTTAGGTTAGGTTAGGTTAGGTTAGATTAGATGATCCTTTTTTTTTTTTTATTAAAAAGATGATACAGAAAAAAAAAAATTGATTGCGATTAAAGTGTTAAAAGCGACACCCCATAAATCACGAAATAGGAAAATTAATAATATTAATAACACATAAATACAATAAAATAATTAATTAAAAAAAAAAAACTTTCGTATTAAGAACAAAAAATATTAAATTATTTTTGTTAATTCGAAATTATTATTATAAATCACGACTTTTTTTTAATAAAGAAATTAAGATTTTTAGTTGTATTGATACATTTTTTCCTATTTCGTGATTTGTTGGAAAAACAAACAAAAAAACTAATTGATGTATATGATTAATATTCAAAACTATTCAAAACTTTAACTAATAAATATATACCATAGTGGGTGTATAAAATTAGGCCTTTTAAAAAGTTAAGTACATAATTAAATTTTGTTAAATACCCAATTATAAATAAACAACAGTTGCACTTAAAATGTTTGAGTGTGTTATGTAATTATGCAATTTTATATTAATATATAAATCAAACTAATTTGTAATCCCTGAAATTACTTAAAACTTTTGAAGACCTAAAATTATAATTAATAACGTCGTTTTGCACCAAGTTTTTAAGACATTTGTCTAGAATAGACAAAATGTACAACACTATCGGTACCTGAAGTCTGATTAGATTTTTAATTACACGGAATTTTGACATTTTAGAAGTGTTGTCAACATTAAAACATATCCACTAATAAAAAATGGAGAGCATTTCCACAAATTAAAAAATAAACCTTCAAAGAATTTAAGGTTTCAATTTAAAAATGTACTGATCCTTTTAAAATGCTTATTTGAGTTTTTATTATCATATTTTTGAAGTTACAATAAAATTAAGGACATTATTTTTCTATTACTGGACTCGCTGGCCAATATCCATAGGTTACAAACCTTTTTTTATGTAAATCTTTGTTAGTAAAATCTTCGTTTCATAAAATAGCTAATTTAACAAGATGCCAATTTTATAATCCAAGTTGATTATGATGACGACAATGATGATTGATGATCATCTAAATATATAAAAGGAGAAACTGACTGACTGACTGACAGATCAACGCACAGCCTAAACGGCTAAACGTAGGCACTTGAAATTTGGAAGGGACGTAGCTTAGGTACCGTAGAGGTGCACTAAGAAAGGAATTTCCGAAATTCCCACGGGAAAAACGGGATTCACGCGTACGAAGTCGCGGGCGGCCGCTAGTCAATATATATTTTCGTTTATGATATTAATATTATTTTTAAACTAATAATTATTATTATTATGTTGTTTTACTGTGTTAAAAACGCGTTATTTTTTCTATTCAATCTCTAAAATGTACATAATAATTAGTGTACATTGAATTCACAAAACAAACAATAACAATCATACTTGTTAGTTGTACTTGATGTAATTCAGTTTCATATTTTTATTACCTTTATTCCAACAATTCAAAGCAAAAAGAGGTTTAATACATCTGAATTGCCAAAAAACGAATTAAAAATCAAGACTGTAGTGGTGATAATATAATTTTATTATTGCAATGATTACTGAAAAGTGTGTTATGTAAGTACCCAAATTATTGCACAGTAAATTATATTATTATTACTATTAGGTATGATTTAAATTCAATTTTGTGTGAAGATTGAGACAAGGACATAATATTT
>NW_026973577.1:57500-65000 GCF_963855985.1 Ostrinia nubilalis | reverse complement strand
GCACGAAAGACATGATCGTTCGGCGCAGTGTGGTCATTGTTTTTATGCAGCCGGCCCTCAGACAGGAGTGGTCCTGGATGTGTCTCCACGGACCGCAATGTGCGTTCGAAATGTCGATGTTCAAATGTGTCCTGCAGTTCACACTATGACGCGCAGTTAACTGCGTTCTTCATCGACCCGCGAGCCAAGTGATCCACCGTCCAGGGTAATGGTTTATAGTGGTTATAAATAAACAATAATAATAATAATTTTATAAATGTCTGAAAAATATACAATTTTCAACCGCATGAATTTGTCATTTTACGAACGTACGAAAACTACTGAGATCGCGGATTTTCAATCTGTACACGTAGAATATCGTACGACGCCAATCGTCGAACGATCTCATAATTAAACGAGACCTTCCTTCGATCAGAACTTTTGTTTTGTGTCTGGATTATTGTATGATCATTCCCACATGACACTTGTGTATCACATGTGAACGTACACGTTAATGATCCTTCCGCAGGTTCCCCTACGGAAACCTTGTTACGACTTTTACTTCCTCTAAATGATCAAGTTTGGTCAACTTCCCAGCAACGCCGACGGCCGTGAAGCCACCGCGTGTCGGTCCGAAGACCTCACTAAATCATTCAATCGGTAGTAGCGACGGGCGGTGTGTACAAAGGGCAGGGACGTAATCAACGCGAGCTTATGACTCGCGCTTACTAGGAATTCCTCGTTTATGGGGGATAATTGCAAACCCCAATCCCCAGCACGAAGGAGTTTCAACGGGTTGCCCGGGCCTCTAGGCCTGGGAGAACATGCTGATTCCTTCAGTGTAGCGCGCGTGCGGCCCAGGACATCTAAGGGCATCACAGACCTGTTATTGCTCAATCTCGTGCGGCTCGAAGCCGCCGGTCCCTCTAAGAAGAATTTTAATACGTCGCCAGTGAGTTGCGTGACGTGAGCCACGCACACCTAAATGACGACGCCTATTTAGCAGGCTAGAGTCTCGTTCGTTACCGGAATTAACCAGACAAATCGCTCCACCAACTAAGAACGGCCATGCACCACCACCCACCGAATCAAGAAAGAGCTGTTAATCTGTCAATCCTTCCGGTGTCCGGGCCTGGTGAGATTTCCCGTGTTGAGTCAAATTAAGCCGCAGGCTCCACTCCTGGTGGTGCCCTTCCGTCAATTCCTTTAAGTTTCAGCTTTGCAACCATACTCCCCCCGGAGTCCAAAATCTTTGGTTTCCCGAAAGCTGCCCGCCGAGCCATTGTAGTAACGTCGGCGGATCGCTAGATGACATATTTACGGTTAGAACTAGGGCGGTATCTAATCGCCTTCGAACCTCTAACTTTCGTTCTTGATTGATGAAAACACCTTTGGCAAATGCTTTCGCTGATGTTCGTCTTGCGACGATCCAAGAATTTCACCTCTAACGTCGCAATACGAATGCCCCCAGTTATCCCTATTAATCATTACCTCGGAGTTCTGAAAACCAACAAAATAGAACCGAGATCATATTCTATTATTCCATGCACGAAATATTCAAGCAGCATTTTGAGCCCGCTTTGAGCACTCTAATTTGTTCAAAGTAAAATTGTCGGCCCATCTCGACACTCACTGAAGAGCACCGCGATAGGATTTTGATATTGAACCGACGTTTGACCGTCGGCTCACCGACGATATGCTCCGCAAACGTGTCAGTATCACCGCGGATGCGGTGCACCGACAGCGCGGCGCACAAATGCAACTACGAGCTTTTTAACCGCAACAATTTTAGTATACGCTATTGGAGCTGGAATTACCGCGGCTGCTGGCACCAGACTTGCCCTCCAATTGTTCCTCGTTAAAATATTTAAAGTGTACTCATTCCGATTACGAGGCCTCGTAAGAGTCCCGTATCGTTATTTTTCGTCACTACCTCCCCGTGCCGGGAGTGGGTAATTTGCGCGCCTGCTGCCTTCCTTGGATGTGGTAGCCGTTTCTCAGGCTCCCTCTCCGGAATCGAACCCTGATTCCCCGTTACCCGTGACAACCATGGTAGTCGCAGAAACTACCATCGAAAGTTGATAAGGCAGACATTTGAAAGATGCGTCGCCGGTGCTGGACCGTGCGATCGGCAAAAGTTATCCAGATTCATCAAAATTAACGACTTCGAACGCGAGGCCCTCCGTCGATTGGTTTTGATCTAATAAAAGCACTCGTCCCATCACTGGTCAGAGTTCTGATTGCATGTATTAGCTCTAGAATTACCACAGTTATCCAAGTAACTGAGTAAGATCTAAGGAACCAAAACTGATATATTGAGCCATTCGCGGTATCGCCCTAATACGGCTTGCACTGAGACATGCATGGCTTAATCTTTGAGACAAGCATATAACTACTGGCAGGATCAACCAGGGAGCTTACACATATTATTATACATATGATAGCTCTCGTTAAAGAATATTAACGAAGAGTGTGTTTGGTGTCTATAGCCCAATTCGACGTTTGACCGACCGAACTGGGCTTGACTACTGTGTACACTGTTCGCAGTTACAACGTGTGTCGTGAGGCGAGTCTTTGCAACACTCTATAAATTAATATAGAATGCTAGAAAAACACACCCACATAGCGCTCACAGAGGCGCCCACACTGAACGTTCGCATAGACATAACATTCATTCATCACATTTTATAATAAAATCTAACAAATTTCGTATCATGAACGATATGTCAGCCCGGTGTTGGAAAAACCACCCTACCTCTCACGATTTGTCGACACCATCACTACAGAGACATATACATCATTGAAATGTTTGCGTGTTGTGAGTGTGTGCTATAGAATACATAAAAATATACACATATATTTGATACGCTGATGTAAACGCTAAAAAGCCATCATCGCCCTTATGTAAGGTTAATGTGGCGGGAAGCGTTACAACGAAGCGTATTAAAAAGTGGCCAGTCGAAGCGCGTATGCAAAAGCACAGATAACTGCACATAGCGCGGACACATTGCCCGAGTGAGACAGATCTTTATTACGAATTCGATCATACAACCCATCCGTAGATCTACAAAGTTTAACAAGCGTCCAATGAGCCACACACTAAGTCCCGTCAATCTCATTGAACATCCGAAACCTCAGACGCCAACAGAGTGTACATACAGAGTGAAAAAGTTAAAGTTTCATCAACTCTTTCACCACTTTGCTTTAAAACACAACTTATAAACGCACCGATCCGTCGTACGCAGAGTGTGCTGCGCGCGCGCATCATGTTTATAATACATTTGAGCGTGCGCGCGCGCTCTGCGCACGGCGGTCGCTGTGTTACTGATCTCGCTCGGCCGGACGCCGCCGACGTCGCGTTTGTCTGTACACTCTCTCGGTTCTCGAGTGGAAGCCGCGAATGGAAAAGAAACATTTTTAACGCTATGCTCGTACGCTGCTGCGCACGCGCAGCTTTAAATGCTAAGTGTAAAAAAAAAAAAAAAAAAAAAAAAAAAAAAAAAAAAAAAAAAAAAAAAAAAAAAAAATTAAAGTGACACACCCCCTATATGTATAACCAGATAATTAATAATTAAAAAAAAAGTTAGGTTAGATTAGGTTAGGTTAGGTTAGGTTAGGTTAGATTAGATGATCCTTTTTTTTTTTTTATTAAAAAGATGATACAGAAAAAAAAAAATTGATTGCGATTAAAGTGTTAAAAGCGACACCCCATAAATCACGAAATAGGAAAATTAATAATATTAATAACACATAAATACAATAAAATAATTAATTAAAAAAAAAAAACTTTCGTATTAAGAACAAAAAATATTAAATTATTTTTGTTAATTCGAAATTATTATTATAAATCACGACTTTTTTTTAATAAAGAAATTAAGATTTTTAGTTGTATTGATACATTTTTTCCTATTTCGTGATTTGTTGGAAAAACAAACAAAAAAACTAATTGATGTATATGATTAATATTCAAAACTATTCAAAACTTTAACTAATAAATATATACCATAGTGGGTGTATAAAATTAGGCCTTTTAAAAAGTTAAGTACATAATTAAATTTTGTTAAATACCCAATTATAAATAAACAACAGTTGCACTTAAAATGTTTGAGTGTGTTATGTAATTATGCAATTTTATATTAATATATAAATCAAACTAATTTGTAATCCCTGAAATTACTTAAAACTTTTGAAGACCTAAAATTATAATTAATAACGTCGTTTTGCACCAAGTTTTTAAGACATTTGTCTAGAATAGACAAAATGTACAACACTATCGGTACCTGAAGTCTGATTAGATTTTTAATTACACGGAATTTTGACATTTTAGAAGTGTTGTCAACATTAAAACATATCCACTAATAAAAAATGGAGAGCATTTCCACAAATTAAAAAATAAACCTTCAAAGAATTTAAGGTTTCAATTTAAAAATGTACTGATCCTTTTAAAATGCTTATTTGAGTTTTTATTATCATATTTTTGAAGTTACAATAAAATTAAGGACATTATTTTTCTATTACTGGACTCGCTGGCCAATATCCATAGGTTACAAACCTTTTTTTATGTAAATCTTTGTTAGTAAAATCTTCGTTTCATAAAATAGCTAATTTAACAAGATGCCAATTTTATAATCCAAGTTGATTATGATGACGACAATGATGATTGATGATCATCTAAATATATAAAAGGAGAAACTGACTGACTGACTGACAGATCAACGCACAGCCTAAACGGCTAAACGTAGGCACTTGAAATTTGGAAGGGACGTAGCTTAGGTACCGTAGAGGTGCACTAAGAAAGGAATTTCCGAAATTCCCACGGGAAAAACGGGATTCACGCGTACGAAGTCGCGGGCGGCCGCTAGTCAATATATATTTTCGTTTATGATATTAATATTATTTTTAAACTAATAATTATTATTATTATGTTGTTTTACTGTGTTAAAAACGCGTTATTTTTTCTATTCAATCTCTAAAATGTACATAATAATTAGTGTACATTGAATTCACAAAACAAACAATAACATGCAATGATTACTGAAAAGTGTGTTATGTAAGTACCCAAATTATTGCACAGTAAATTATATTATTATTACTATTAGGTATGATTTAAATTCAATTTTGTGTGAAGATTGAGACAAGGACATAATATTTCCGCGCCCGGGCGACACCTGTCGGGAACCGACCGAACTTCACTGTCCGCTGACGTGGGTGCCATTAGCGCGAGGTGCGCTATTATCCCAATAGATGGCGCTTTAGCAACATTTCTCGGGTAGTGACGTGTAACAGTCGATAGTGAATAAAGAGTTAAATTATGTATAAATTTAATAATAACACAACACACAGAATCATTCATTATTATGCAAGTATACGTATGTAGTGAAAATAAATACCAACAACAGTATAATCTATTGCTTATATACATACAGTAACATTATTTAATTTTATCGTTAATTTATCAACTAATTATAGACATCGACATTTTTTACATTTTTAAAACATTTATTAATTTGATGATAATAATAATAATATTATTATTTTTTGATATTCATAATAATACAAATAAAATAATATCGATACTCGAATCTACAGAATGTTATGCTACATCACTACCCAAGAAATACTGCTAAAGCGCCATCTATTGAAACAATTGCGCACCTCTCGCTAGTGGCAGGCACCCACGTAATTTCTTCACACACGCCAGCGGTTCGATAGGTGTCGCTCGTGTACGAAAAATATTATATTTATTTTCTACACAACGAAATTTTATAAAAATTAGTAATAATTTATATGTTACGGTAAATATGATAAATGTGAAAATTATGAATAATCGCCGGTTATTATGAATAATTACCTCATGATTTGGTAAATGTGATGATTAATATGAGATCATTTATGTGTGTATAAACTAAATATGGCAAAGTAATGTTATGCAAAAAAACATTCCAAACTCATTTTGCCAAATTATATTTAATATATGATATCAAAATGTGAGGCTGCACATGAGCGCTGTACACGAGCCGGTGTTCTCTCTTTTATGGTATTTGTTAGTATTAAGGTTACATTATGTAATAATCACTGATAAATGTGATTAATTTATCACTTTTACCAAGCCTGTCGGTAATTATTCATAACGACCGGCGATTATTCATAATTTTCAATTTATCACATTAACCGTAACATATACTACGAATTTGAGTAGTGAAATAAATGCATAAATAAATATTTTACTTTTAAATTATCGTTCATTATTTTAATTATTTATTAAATGTAATATAAAAAAGAAAAAATAATATATTGTATTCAATGTCATCTATTTTCAATTTTTACATTTTTTAAAATTTTATTTATGTCATAAAAAAAAAACATTATAATCATTATTCATTTTTAAAAAAAGTAGCTGCACAAAAAAACATCGGCATCATTCATCAATCAAACGACAATCGCGACGCGACCAACCAGCGACCTCCGTTTGCGCGCGAAGCCTAATTTATTTACAACTCCGCTGACCAGGTCAATGTATTTTTTTGTTTTTGCATTTGGAATAACCTAAAAATCAAACCAAACCTAACCTAACCTAACTTTTCAAAACCTAACTTTTTAGAACGTAACTTTTTTGAAAACCTACCTTTTGAAAACCTAACCTTATGAAACCCAACTTTTTGATAACCTAACTTTTGAGAACCTAAATATATGAAATCCAACTTTTTGAAAACCTAACTTTTGATAACCTAACTTTTGAAAACCTAACTTTTTAGAACGTAACTTTTTTGAAAACCTACCTTTTGAAAACCTAACCTTATGAAACCCAACTTTTTGATAACCTAACTTTTGAGAACCTAAATATATGAAATCCAACTTTTTGAAAACCTAACTTTTGATAACCTAACTTTTGAAAACCTAACTTTTGAAAACCTAACCTTTGAAAACCTAACTTTATGAAATCCAACTTTTTGAAAACCTAACTTTTGAAAACCTAACTTTTGATAACGTAACTTTTGAAAACCTAACTTTTGAAAACCTAACTTTTGAAAACCTAACTTTTGATAACCTAACTTTATGAAATCCAACTTTTTGAAAACCTAACTTTTGATAACCTAACTTCTGAAAAGCTAACTTTATGAAATCCAACTTTTTGAAAACCTAACTTTTGAAAACCTAACTTTATGAAATCCAACTTTTTGAAAACCTAACTTTTGAAAACCTAACTTTTCATAACCTAACTTTTGAAAACCTAACTTTTCATAACCTAACTTTTGAAAACGTAACTTTTTGGAAAAACTAATATTTTGTTGGTTTTGGATTTTGGGGCAGTGAGTGAGTAAAAGGTTGCAAAGCTGAAAAAAAAAAACTTAAAGGAACCCACGTACGTTTTCTAAAAATAAATAAATACAATAACATACCGATTTTGTGTTGAATCCTCTAGTTGAAGGCGCCGTTTATATGATTGGACGAATTCAACTATGTACCTGTGAACAAAAGAAAATAAAAATAGGTATGGTTTATAATATATTTTAGTTTTTT
>NW_026973577.1:35000-52500 GCF_963855985.1 Ostrinia nubilalis | reverse complement strand
CATGTGAACGTACACGTTAATGATCCTTCCGCAGGTTCCCCTACGGAAACCTTGTTACGACTTTTACTTCCTCTAAATGATCAAGTTTGGTCAACTTCCCAGCAACGCCGACGGCCGTGAAGCCACCGCGTGTCGGTCCGAAGACCTCACTAAATCATTCAATCGGTAGTAGCGACGGGCGGTGTGTACAAAGGGCAGGGACGTAATCAACGCGAGCTTATGACTCGCGCTTACTAGGAATTCCTCGTTTATGGGGGATAATTGCAAACCCCAATCCCCAGCACGAAGGAGTTTCAACGGGTTGCCCGGGCCTCTAGGCCTGGGAGAACATGCTGATTCCTTCAGTGTAGCGCGCGTGCGGCCCAGGACATCTAAGGGCATCACAGACCTGTTATTGCTCAATCTCGTGCGGCTCGAAGCCGCCGGTCCCTCTAAGAAGAATTTTAATACGTCGCCAGTGAGTTGCGTGACGTGAGCCACGCACACCTAAATGACGACGCCTATTTAGCAGGCTAGAGTCTCGTTCGTTACCGGAATTAACCAGACAAATCGCTCCACCAACTAAGAACGGCCATGCACCACCACCCACCGAATCAAGAAAGAGCTGTTAATCTGTCAATCCTTCCGGTGTCCGGGCCTGGTGAGATTTCCCGTGTTGAGTCAAATTAAGCCGCAGGCTCCACTCCTGGTGGTGCCCTTCCGTCAATTCCTTTAAGTTTCAGCTTTGCAACCATACTCCCCCCGGAGTCCAAAATCTTTGGTTTCCCGAAAGCTGCCCGCCGAGCCATTGTAGTAACGTCGGCGGATCGCTAGATGACATATTTACGGTTAGAACTAGGGCGGTATCTAATCGCCTTCGAACCTCTAACTTTCGTTCTTGATTGATGAAAACACCTTTGGCAAATGCTTTCGCTGATGTTCGTCTTGCGACGATCCAAGAATTTCACCTCTAACGTCGCAATACGAATGCCCCCTCCCTATTAATCATTACCTCGGAGTTCTGAAAACCAACAAAATAGAACCGAGATCATATTCTATTATTCCATGCACGAAATATTCAAGCAGCATTTTGAGCCCGCTTTGAGCACTCTAATTTGTTCAAAGTAAAATTGTCGGCCCATCTCGACACTCACTGAAGAGCACCGCGATAGGATTTTGATATTGAACCGACGTTTGACCGTCGGCTCACCGACGATATGCTCCGCAAACGTGTCAGTATCACCGCGGATGCGGTGCACCGACAGCGCGGCGCACAAATGCAACTACGAGCTTTTTAACCGCAACAATTTTAGTATACGCTATTGGAGCTGGAATTACCGCGGCTGCTGGCACCAGACTTGCCCTCCAATTGTTCCTCGTTAAAATATTTAAAGTGTACTCATTCCGATTACGAGGCCTCGTAAGAGTCCCGTATCGTTATTTTTCGTCACTACCTCCCCGTGCCGGGAGTGGGTAATTTGCGCGCCTGCTGCCTTCCTTGGATGTGGTAGCCGTTTCTCAGGCTCCCTCTCCGGAATCGAACCCTGATTCCCCGTTACCCGTGACAACCATGGTAGTCGCAGAAACTACCATCGAAAGTTGATAAGGCAGACATTTGAAAGATGCGTCGCCGGTGCTGGACCGTGCGATCGGCAAAAGTTATCCAGATTCATCAAAATTAACGACTTCGAACGCGAGGCCCTCCGTCGATTGGTTTTGATCTAATAAAAGCACTCGTCCCATCACTGGTCAGAGTTCTGATTGCATGTATTAGCTCTAGAATTACCACAGTTATCCAAGTAACTGAGTAAGATCTAAGGAACCAAAACTGATATATTGAGCCATTCGCGGTATCGCCCTAATACGGCTTGCACTGAGACATGCATGGCTTAATCTTTGAGACAAGCATATAACTACTGGCAGGATCAACCAGGGAGCTTACACATATTATTATACATATGATAGCTCTCGTTAAAGAATATTAACGAAGAGTGTGTTTGGTGTCTATAGCCCAATTCGACGTTTGACCGACCGAACTGGGCTTGACTACTGTGTACACTGTTCGCAGTTACAACGTGTGTCGTGAGGCGAGTCTTTGCAACACTCTATAAATTAATATAGAATGCTAGAAAAACACACCCACATAGCGCTCACAGAGGCGCCCACACTGAACGTTCGCATAGACATAACATTCATTCATCACATTTTATAATAAAATCTAACAAATTTCGTATCATGAACGATATGTCAGCCCGGTGTTGGAAAAACCACCCTACCTCTCACGATTTGTCGACACCATCACTACAGAGACATATACATCATTGAAATGTTTGCGTGTTGTGAGTGTGTGCTATAGAATACATAAAAATATACACATATATTTGATACGCTGATGTAAACGCTAAAAAGCCATCATCGCCCTTATGTAAGGTTAATGTGGCGGGAAGCGTTACAACGAAGCGTATTAAAAAGTGGCCAGTCGAAGCGCGTATGCAAAAGCACAGATAACTGCACATAGCGCGGACACATTGCCCGAGTGAGACAGATCTTTATTACGAATTCGATCATACAACCCATCCGTAGATCTACAAAGTTTAACAAGCGTCCAATGAGCCACACACTAAGTCCCGTCAATCTCATTGAACATCCGAAACCTCAGACGCCAACAGAGTGTACATACAGAGTGAAAAAGTTAAAGTTTCATCAACTCTTTCACCACTTTGCTTTAAAACACAACTTATAAACGCACCGATCCGTCGTACGCAGAGTGTGCTGCGCGCGCGCATCATGTTTATAATACATTTGAGCGTGCGCGCGCGCTCTGCGCACGGCGGTCGCTGTGTTACTGATCTCGCTCGGCCGGACGCCGCCGACGTCGCGTTTGTCTGTACACTCTCTCGGTTCTCGAGTGGAAGCCGCGAATGGAAAAGAAACATTTTTAACGCTATGCTCGTACGCTGCTGCGCACGCGCAGCTTTAAATGCTAAGTGTAAAAAAAAAAAAAAAAAAAAAAAAAAAAAAAAAAAAAAAAAAAAAAAAAAAAAAAAATTAAAGTGACACACCCCCTATATGTATAACCAGATAATTAATAATTAAAAAAAAAGTTAGGTTAGATTAGGTTAGGTTAGGTTAGGTTAGGTTAGATTAGATGATCCTTTTTTTTTTTTTATTAAAAAGATGATACAGAAAAAAAAAAATTGATTGCGATTAAAGTGTTAAAAGCGACACCCCATAAATCACGAAATAGGAAAATTAATAATATTAATAACACATAAATACAATAAAATAATTAATTAAAAAAAAAAAACTTTCGTATTAAGAACAAAAAATATTAAATTATTTTTGTTAATTCGAAATTATTATTATAAATCACGACTTTTTTTTAATAAAGAAATTAAGATTTTTAGTTGTATTGATACATTTTTTCCTATTTCGTGATTTGTTGGAAAAACAAACAAAAAAACTAATTGATGTATATGATTAATATTCAAAACTATTCAAAACTTTAACTAATAAATATATACCATAGTGGGTGTATAAAATTAGGCCTTTTAAAAAGTTAAGTACATAATTAAATTTTGTTAAATACCCAATTATAAATAAACAACAGTTGCACTTAAAATGTTTGAGTGTGTTATGTAATTATGCAATTTTATATTAATATATAAATCAAACTAATTTGTAATCCCTGAAATTACTTAAAACTTTTGAAGACCTAAAATTATAATTAATAACGTCGTTTTGCACCAAGTTTTTAAGACATTTGTCTAGAATAGACAAAATGTACAACACTATCGGTACCTGAAGTCTGATTAGATTTTTAATTACACGGAATTTTGACATTTTAGAAGTGTTGTCAACATTAAAACATATCCACTAATAAAAAATGGAGAGCATTTCCACAAATTAAAAAATAAACCTTCAAAGAATTTAAGGTTTCAATTTAAAAATGTACTGATCCTTTTAAAATGCTTATTTGAGTTTTTATTATCATATTTTTGAAGTTACAATAAAATTAAGGACATTATTTTTCTATTACTGGACTCGCTGGCCAATATCCATAGGTTACAAACCTTTTTTTATGTAAATCTTTGTTAGTAAAATCTTCGTTTCATAAAATAGCTAATTTAACAAGATGCCAATTTTATAATCCAAGTTGATTATGATGACGACAATGATGATTGATGATCATCTAAATATATAAAAGGAGAAACTGACTGACTGACTGACAGATCAACGCACAGCCTAAACGGCTAAACGTAGGCACTTGAAATTTGGAAGGGACGTAGCTTAGGTACCGTAGAGGTGCACTAAGAAAGGAATTTCCGAAATTCCCACGGGAAAAACGGGATTCACGCGTACGAAGTCGCGGGCGGCCGCTAGTCAATATATATTTTCGTTTATGATATTAATATTATTTTTAAACTAATAATTATTATTATTATGTTGTTTTACTGTGTTAAAAACGCGTTATTTTTTCTATTCAATCTCTAAAATGTACATAATAATTAGTGTACATTGAATTCACAAAACAAACAATAACAATCATACTTGTTAGTTGTACTTGATGTAATTCAGTTTCATATTTTTATTACCTTTATTCCAACAATTCAAAGCAAAAAGAGGTTTAATACATCTGAATTGCCAAAAAACGAATTAAAAATCAAGACTGTAGTGGTGATAATATAATTTTATTATTGCAATGATTACTGAAAAGTGTGTTATGTAAGTACCCAAATTATTGCACAGTAAATTATATTATTATTACTATTAGGTATGATTTAAATTCAATTTTGTGTGAAGATTGAGACAAGGACATAATATTTCCGCGCCCGGGCGACACCTGTCGGGAACCGACCGAACTTCACTGTCCGCTGACGTGGGTGCCATTAGCGCGAGGTGCGCTATTATCCCAATAGATGGCGCTTTAGCAACATTTCTCGGGTAGTGACGTGTAACAGTCGATAGTGAATAAAGAGTTAAATTATGTATAAATTTAATAATAACACAACACACAGAATCATTCATTATTATGCAAGTATACGTATGTAGTGAAAATAAATACCAACAACAGTATAATCTATTGCTTATATACATACAGTAACATTATTTAATTTTATCGTTAATTTATCAACTAATTATAGACATCGACATTTTTTACATTTTTAAAACATTTATTAATTTGATGATAATAATAATAATATTATTATTTTTTGATATTCATAATAATACAAATAAAATAATATCGATACTCGAATCTACAGAATGTTATGCTACATCACTACCCAAGAAATACTGCTAAAGCGCCATCTATTGAAACAATTGCGCACCTCTCGCTAGTGGCAGGCACCCACGTAATTTCTTCACACACGCCAGCGGTTCGATAGGTGTCGCTCGTGTACGAAAAATATTATATTTATTTTCTACACAACGAAATTTTATAAAAATTAGTAATAATTTATATGTTACGGTAAATATGATAAATGTGAAAATTATGAATAATCGCCGGTTATTATGAATAATTACCTCATGATTTGGTAAATGTGATGATTAATATGAGATCATTTATGTGTGTATAAACTAAATATGGCAAAGTAATGTTATGCAAAAAAACATTCCAAACTCATTTTGCCAAATTATATTTAATATATGATATCAAAATGTGAGGCTGCACATGAGCGCTGTACACGAGCCGGTGTTCTCTCTTTTATGGTATTTGTTAGTATTAAGGTTACATTATGTAATAATCACTGATAAATGTGATTAATTTATCACTTTTACCAAGCCTGTCGGTAATTATTCATAACGACCGGCGATTATTCATAATTTTCAATTTATCACATTAACCGTAACATATACTACGAATTTGAGTAGTGAAATAAATGCATAAATAAATATTTTACTTTTAAATTATCGTTCATTATTTTAATTATTTATTAAATGTAATATAAAAAAGAAAAAATAATATATTGTATTCAATGTCATCTATTTTCAATTTTTACATTTTTTAAAATTTTATTTATGTCATAAAAAAAAAACATTATAATCATTATTCATTTTTAAAAAAAGTAGCTGCACAAAAAAACATCGGCATCATTCATCAATCAAACGACAATCGCGACGCGACCAACCAGCGACCTCCGTTTGCGCGCGAAGCCTAATTTATTTACAACTCCGCTGACCAGGTCAATGTATTTTTTTGTTTTTGCATTTGGAATAACCTAAAAATCAAACCAAACCTAACCTAACCTAACTTTTCAAAACCTAACTTTTTAGAACGTAACTTTTTTGAAAACCTACCTTTTGAAAACCTAACCTTATGAAACCCAACTTTTTGATAACCTAACTTTTGAGAACCTAAATATATGAAATCCAACTTTTTGAAAACCTAACTTTTGATAACCTAACTTTTGAAAACCTAACTTTTGAAAACCTAACCTTTGAAAACCTAACTTTATGAAATCCAACTTTTTGAAAACCTAACTTTTGAAAACCTAACTTTTGATAACGTAACTTTTGAAAACCTAACTTTTGAAAACCTAACTTTTGAAAACCTAACTTTTGATAACCTAACTTTATGAAATCCAACTTTTTGAAAACCTAACTTTTGATAACCTAACTTCTGAAAAGCTAACTTTATGAAATCCAACTTTTTGAAAACCTAACTTTTGAAAACCTAACTTTATGAAATCCAACTTTTTGAAAACCTAACTTTTGAAAACCTAACTTTTCATAACCTAACTTTTGAAAACCTAACTTTTCATAACCTAACTTTTGAAAACGTAACTTTTTGGAAAAACTAATATTTTGTTGGTTTTGGATTTTGGGGCAGTGAGTGAGTAAAAGGTTGCAAAGCTGAAAAAAAAAAACTTAAAGGAACCCACGTACGTTTTCTAAAAATAAATAAATACAATAACATACCGATTTTGTGTTGAATCCTCTAGTTGAAGGCGCCGTTTATATGATTGGACGAATTCAACTATGTACCTGTGAACAAAAGAAAATAAAAATAGGTATGGTTTATAATATATTTTAGTTTTTTATAAACTAAAAAAAAACATACAAGAAGACAAATTTTAACTGATTCGTTATTTAAGTCTAACAAAATTTAAACGAATGTTCAAATTTTGTTAGACTTAAATAACGAAAATTAAAACGACTGATCGTGGAACCTGCACTGAATGAATGAATGAATGGTAAACGTTTAAACGAATGTTCACATTTTGTTAAATTAAAAAAAAGAAAACGATCGTCCTCGGACGAATCACCTGGCGTAGGGCTGAGTCTCAACAGATCGCAGCACGACGCTGCTCTACCGAGCACAACACCCCGCCAGGAACGTAAGTCGTCTACAGACTATTCCGAGCCCCGACATCGAACTGAGGTAAATTCGAACCTTCAGAGCCATGGTGCACGTGTTAAACCGACCGCACCGATCTCTGCGATTCAAATGGGCTTCGACGTCGCACCTTACGATGTAAAGCGCGACTAGTAAAGTCACATTGTTTAGAGCCTCCCGACTCTCGGGGCTCCACAGTGAGCATATCCTTGCCGGATTCGGCTAGGCTGGCTTCGGCCTTAGAGGCGTTCAGGCATAATCCCGCGGATGGTAGCTTCGCACCACCGGCCGCTCGGCCGAGTGCATGAACCAAATGTCCGAAACTGCGGTTCCTCTCGTACTGAGCAGTATTACTATCGCAACGACAACGCCATCAGTAGGGTAAAACTAACCTGTCTCACGACGGTCTAAACCCAGCTCACGTTCCCTTTTGATGGGTGAACAATCCAACGCTTGGCGAATTTTGCTTCGCAATGATAGGAAGAGCCGACATCGAAGGATCAAAAAGCAACGTCGCTATGAACGCTTGGCTGCCACAAGCCAGTTATCCCTGTGGTAACTTTTCTGGCACCTCTTGCTAAAAACTCTTTATACTAAAGGATCGATAGGCCGTGCTTTCGCAGTCCCTATGCGTACTGAACATCTGGATCAAGCCAGCTTTTGCCCTTTTGCTCCACGCGAGGTTTCTGTCCTCGCTGAGCTGGCCTTAGGACACCTGCGTTATTCTTTGACAGATGTACCGCCCCAGTCAAACTCCCCGCCTGGCAGTGTCCTCGAACCGGATCACGCGGGAGTTTAAACGGTGACGAGCGTTGCCGCCACGCCACCACTCTGCACGCTTGGAACGAAACACCGTGCGCCCGCCGAGTAAATCGACCGCGCACCGCTTCCGCCCAACCGAGTAAGTAATGAAACAATGAAAGTAGTGGTTTTTCAGCGACGACCGCCGAAACGATCTCCCACTTATGCTACACCTCTCATGTCTCCTTACAATGCCAGACTAGAGTCAAGCTCAACAGGGTCTTCTTTCCCCGCTGATTCTCCCAAGCCCGTTCCCTTGGCTGTGGTTTCGCTAGATAGTAGATAGGGACAAATCCCACCACCACCCATGGCCATACCAACCTCGCGGTTATTGTGGCCGAATCTTGAGAGATGCGCGCGGAATTGCGGCTGCCTACGGCAGATTGCACTCCACCGCGCGCAATTCTTGACTCTCTACAAGTTCTTTAATCTTTGTCCATTTGTCCCTTGCCACTCTCCCCCTTCTGGGGCATGGACTCTACTGACACGTTGGCACTATCCGGTGCCTGGCCGCTAGGCGTCTGTCCGTTCCGCCTCCTATGCCACGCGTGCGCGAAGCCTCGCAGCCGCGCGAAGTTCGCCTCCGAGCTGACTAGATCGGGGTACCACGCAGGACCGTAGCCCTCCGAGAGCGCTATCCCACTCAGCATCTCACACCGCAGGTCTTCATACAGGGGACAGTACCACAGAACGTGGTGCCTGTCCTCCTCACTCTCGCCGCACTCACACATACTCCCCTCTCGCAGCTTCATGTCGCTCAGCCTTTTATTGAAGCACCCGTGTCCAGTGAGTATCTGCGAGGTCACATAGTCCGGTTGGACCCAGCGCATGCTGAGCCTACCAGCCACCTCCGGGAAGAACTGATAGAGCTCACGACCTTTGGTCTCCTGCTCCCAACGCTGCTGCCAAAATACGATCACCGAATCCCGTATATCGCGTTTTCGACTGCTCATCTCGTCCAGGGTCGCGAGCTGGCGCGTCCTCAGTACAGCCGTCCGTCCAGCATACTCCACCTCGAGGTCGGCGGGCAACACTCCGGCCAAGACCGGGAGCGCGGCCGTGCTGACAGACCGGTAGGCCTTCGTCAGCAGCACGAGTGCCGGCCTCTGCCCCCTCAGGACAATCCCGCCTACCGACTGGACTTTGACCCGCTCAAACCAACACGCCGCAGCATACACAAGCGTGGCAACGAACGTTCCCTGGTAGAGAATGCGCAGACCGGGGTATCGAATGCCCCAGGAGGACGCAGACACACGCGAAACCTTCCCGAAGCATTTGGCTGCGCGCTCTACAATGTCCTGTGCATGCTGCGTGAACAAAAGACCCGAATCGATCACCACGCCGAGCACTGTTCCTGAGCTCACCTGTCGGATCGAGGCGCCATCAAGTTTGATGATTGGGGGCCTCTGGAATTTCCCCCTGATTGTCATCATGGACGACTTGGCAGGAGAGAATCCCAGTCGGTTCCGGGCTCCCCAATCGGACGCGATATTAAGGGCCTCTGTGGCCTTCAACTCGATGCTGGCTCTCGATTGCGCCTCAATCAAAATGGTGACGTCATCGGCGTACGCCACCATGCTCACCCCCTCCGGCATCGGCGATCTCAACAGGTCGTCCAACAGAACGTTCCACAACGTTGGTCCAAGCACAGAACCCTGCGGACACCCCATGGTGGAAACTTTCCACAACTCCCGGCTGCCGACGGTTAAGCCAACCCGGCGTCCGGAGAAGTATCCCGCCAACATCCGATAGACATTGGGCGGGCATCCCCCTCTTTTCGCCTTCAGCATCACCATCGGCCACCAGGCGTTGTCGAACGCACCCGAGATGTCAAGAAACACAGCTTGGACGTACTTCGCTGTGGACGCCCTGGCCGTGTCGGTAATCGCGTCGATCGCAGTCACTGTCGACTTACCTCTGGTGAAGCCATGCTGGCAGTCCGACATCCCGCTAGAGATCTGAGGCGCGCAGTGTAACATTACACGCTCAAGCAGTTTACCCAAGATCGAGAGAAGCGTTATTGGTCGGTACGCCTTGGGGTCGGTGAGGGGCTTGTCATTACCTTTTGGCAGCACGAGCAGTCGACCGTCCTTCCACACATCCGGAAACACTCCTTCCTCCACACACTTGGCGTACACCAGGTGGAACTCCACCGATGCAGCCTTCCAGACATGCGTCAACATTCTTGCGGTCACTCCATCCAGTCCCGGTGCGGTGTTGGGCAATTGCTTAACCATGATTCGCAGATACTCAAGGGACGGAGGAGACGCGTCTGGGCCAGAGGGGACCAGGGCAGCCGAGATCCGCACCTGTTTGTGGTACTCTGTGTCCTTAGACGGATCGTCGTCCGGGCACAGAGCATACACAAGGCCGTGCATGGCTTCGTCCACAGTCCCCGCAAAGCCTTCGGCGAACTTCGTGCCGTTGATTACGTTCGAGGGCGGACGCTTCCTGCCACTCGCCACACGGTAGGCCAGACCCCATGGGTCCTCGTTGCCGGACTCGGCAAGCCCCCGGAAGAACGCGAGCTCCGTCTCCTCCTTTCTCCTTCTGTATCGCGCTCTACTCGCATGAAACTCCTCTCGTGCAATCTCCTCCGCCCTGCCCCCTCTCTTCCTGAGCCTCTGCCACGCACGGCGTGAAGCGCCGTTTGCCTTCCTGAGATCATCTAGTTCAGGCGTCCACCATTCATAACCCACGTCCCGGCTCTTCCTCTTTATACCGAGGGTTTGATGCGCAGCGCGGACAATCACGTTAGTGAAGCGCCTGCTAACCAAGGACGCAGGCTCCCTCATATCCAGATATCCCATTCGCTCATGGATAGCACTCTCGAAGCGGTCCCAATTGACACCCCGATCCCGAAATCTCGGAGGCTCCTCGCCTGGCTCTGCTCGCTCTGTGGTAGTGTTTCGTGCGGAGGATCGGCCAACTCTGAACGTGATAAGGCGATGGTCACTAGTGCTGGCCCCCACATGGACTTTCCAGTCCGTGACTGAGACATTCCTGGTGGAGAGTGTTATGTCCACGCTTGATTCCCCGTTTGCAGTGCTGAAGGTCGCCGGTTGGTCTGGGGTGTTGACTACGACGAGGTCGTGTCCCAAGATGAAGTCCTCAACCGACGACCTACGATGGTCAGCCACTCTGCCTCGCCCAGTGGTTTGGTCCGGCCTGCTGTGCCACAACGGTGAGTGGGCATTGGCGTCAGCTCCCACGATGATGCGCTTTCCCGCTAACGCGTCGAAGACCCGCTCAAGGTGGTGAATGTGCGGGTCGATCTCCTCGCCGTATTTAAAGTACGCCGAGACGACGTACAAATCGGCCTCGTGGATGTACGCCACCGTGCAGCGGTCGTTCGTCAGGTGCTGGAGTACCGCGATGGAGAGATGGGACCCGGCCACGAAGACGCCCGCCTGGGACGAGAGGCCGCGCTGGAGGACAAGCTCGGACTGCGAGTACTGTTCTTGGACTAGAACAGCGTCCAATCCGAGCTCCTGCGACAGCGCGGGGAGTTCGTCAGTGGCGAGCGCCGCGCCGGCCAGGTTCAGCTGGCCCAAGGTCCACGCATCAAAGAGCGTATCGGGTGGCCGCTACGCTACGCTGCTCCGCGAAGACCCTGGCGGGGCACTCCCGCGCACCGGTTGCGTGTGTCGCTGCGTCCTTCTTGCCGAACTTGTGGCAGGTGGCGCACCGCTGCACCGTCTCCTTGCACGCTGCTGAAGCATGCCCGCTACCTCCGCACGACGCGCATACCACCTCTGTTGCTCTACAATACTTTTCCGGGTGGCCGTACTGATGACATTTGTGGCAGCATGTTACCGTGAGGAAGTCGTTAACGTAGGCTACGTCCCAGCCCACGTACACACGGTCCAGTTCGCAAAGGAGTAACCTGCAGGCCGGGGAGCACTCTAGGACCACTGCTGTGGTCCCACTTCCCCGGCGGCTCTTTTTAAAAACTCCTTTGCACTCCTTGGTGAAGCGCTCGAGGGGCCAGCTTTCGTTGCTCGCAACATTCTGCTCGTGAAGAGCCTCCACGAACTCCTTAAGGTCCGGGTCCCCGGTGATGGAGGACACCACCACGAGGGGCAGCCGCTGCTTAGGCTCCGTCACCCGCAGAGAAGCTGGGATTGCTTCTTTGAAGCGCCTGGCCGACTCGGGGGACGTGGTCTGGATGACCACACCCGCGTTGCCCACCTTTCGAAGTCGGTCGATCTGAACATTAAGTCTGCGCGGGTCGACGGCCCTCTTTAGCTCTGCCTTGGTGTCTTCAGCAGTCTTGAGAGTCTCGGAAGCTGAGTCCGCTGGGTACACCGCGATCACTGGGCCCTTAGCTGCTGGTATCGGAATCTGGCCTGTCCTGCTGCGTACCATCTCGCTGAAGGTCGGCTGGCGGCTGCTGGGCTGGAAGGAAGTTCCCGTTGCTGCTGGCGCTGCTGCGCCCTGAGTCGCCTTCAGGAGCTCGTTCTCAGCTTCTTTGTGCTGCAGCTTGGCATCCTTAAGTTTAAGAGCTGCCTCTGCCTCCAACATGCGCAAGTCCATTACTCCTGCTGCCGCCAGTACCTCCTGTCCATAGCCAGAGATGGCGTTCACCTCTGCCTTGTTGAGCTTGCTGCCTCCGCTAGTGACCACCGCCATGATGCTCTTGATCATCAAATGAACCCGCTCGTACAGTTCTGCTGGGGTCGCGCTCGACAGCTGCACGTCGGCTTGTGGCTG
This sequence comes from Ostrinia nubilalis, assembly GCF_963855985.1. NCBI lineage: Eukaryota > Metazoa > Arthropoda > Insecta > Lepidoptera > Crambidae > Ostrinia > Ostrinia nubilalis. Next base: position 39,668 of record NW_026973577.1, on the reverse strand, counting down.
CTGCTGCTGCGGTGCCGCTGGCGCGGGCGCGGGCGCTGACACCGACGGCCGGACCGACGGAGTCGGCGGCGCCGATGTGAGCAGCCCCGCCACTGGGGGAGCTCTCCTCCTAAGGTCAGCCGAGGCCGACACCTTACTGATGCGCTGCTGCTCGTCCGGTGACGTCAGTGACCGCTTCTCGGCCGCAATGGGGATCGGCGAGGACCGCTGCGGCGGGCTCCTGCCGATGCTCGGCCGAGAGGCGAAGGCCGACAAGTCATCGTCGTCCGGCGCCGACATGATGCACCTAGTCTACCAAGACTATGCAAATGTTCAACTTTTGGATGCAGCAAAACAAAACAAAAAAAAAAGTTCAAGCGAATGTTCCCTTTTTGAGAACCACAAGCACAGAAAAAGTTAAAGCGCAATAACAAGCGAATGTTCTAATTTTTAAAAAGTCTAAAAGCGCAAAGCCAAAGCCGAAAGCGCGTTTAAATGTTCGCGCCCCGTCTCAAGACGCGCGAGGCCGCACGACGGCGGACCTCGCGTGAAACGGAACGTTTGCCACTAATAAAACTAAATGTCAATGTCAGTGTCAGTGTCAAACGTCACTGTCACTGTCACCCAAACGTCAAATCACACAACTGTCAGAGCGGTGGCGCTAGTGTCGCAATAAATGTCTAACACACACAGGTGGCGCTAGCAGCGCAAATAAAAATAAAAAGTCAAAACACAAAAAGTCAAAAAGTCAGCACAGATGGCGCTAGCAGCGCACCAACCGTCAAACCTGTCACTGTCAGTGTCAACTGTCAGTGTCAACTGTCAGCTGTCAACTGTCAGTGTCAAGTCCCCCGCGTGGTTGTACGTTGAGGTTATGCACGTGCAAAGCACGCCACCACGTGCTCACAAAACTAAAGCTAAAACCAGCCTAAAAAGGTTCAGGTTACACAACAAACACTGATAATAGTTAAAATAAGCACTCTAAAAACTAAAAACTTAGATCTAGGGTACTTAGCTACGGGTTTCCTCGCCAAGAGAAAGCTCTCAAGCGTCTGTATCGCAAATCAAGCTTCCAGCAAGAACAAAGTTTATCACCACAACAAAAACACAGTTATTATCACTGGCACAAATAAAAAGTAAAAACGCAAAGCGAAAAACACGAGGTTAGCCGCACTGAACCGCAAATACCCGCACAGAGAAAATCGAAGCGACCGCGAGAGCTCCGCGCGCACGTCCGTTCGCTCCGGCGTTCCGAGCGCAAGTAGATAGGGACAGTGGGAATCTCGTTAATCCATTCATGCGCGTCACTAATTAGATGACGAGGCATTTGGCTATCATTTCAAGCTCTGTATATAAAAAAGTAATGCAGTTCGTACACCGTGACGTCCCCCTAAGGGTAATCATTATGGATTAACGAGATTAGAACCAGAACAGTAGGCCCACAACCGCTACTGTCCCGCTACAGAGGCTATTGTACCGGTAAGATGGTAAATCCCCTGGCGGGTGTTCGCTATAGGTGATTGTATGTGGGGCGTGCCCTGTACTATCTAGGTTGCACAACCAGGGGTCGGGACCCGGCAGAATCCCTTAGGCGGGGTGAGGGAGTGTCGAACCCTCCGCGCTCTCAACACGCGTATTGGTGATTTGGTTGAATCTGGTCCAGTTCATGTGGCTACCTCTTAACACGAACCCTGGAAAGGACCCTAAAAGGGACACATTTATGCCGATCATATGCTTTAGAAATCTGTATGACGCTGCACTCCAGACACCTCGCCAGGATAGCGTACAGGAAGTGAAGTGAACCGCACTTTCGTCGGACAGATTCAGTCTGTCTGCAATCAACCGGGGCAACCCTTCGCGACGCCCGTATTTATTACGTTTGTCACGATGAGTGTCATCCAGCGACCGCTGACCCGAAACTATCTGTGCGTCCACAACGACCCCGACGCCGTCCCTCACGGCTATGATATCTGGCTTACAGACGGCACCCGAGAGGCAAACGATTCGAGGCTCCATTTCCACTCTCCAACCTTTGGCTACCATGTGCTCTCCGAGAAACTTCACAATTCCGTTATGGCGCTCAATACGACCGCCGTGCGTTCGGAAACACTGTTGTATGCAGTGGGCCGTAGTCTCCCTGAATGTGCAACCTGCACGACAGTTCAACTCGGCCTCACGACCAGTGCGGCGCCCCCTTGTCGTGCGAATGCGCGACGGGAGCGCGTTGATGTGCGTATGCACGAACTGCACGTAATCACGGCCAGTATACTCCGAGCATCTTTCCCTTATCCACTTAGTGGACGCGGGTGTCCGTGACGACTCGCGGAGTTCGAATCCATCAACAGACGCATAGAGTTTTTCACGCCAATACAGTTTGCTAGATCTCACATTGGCATCCTTAGGGTCTTCGAGTGAAAACTTGATATGTTGCTTATTGGCCCATTTGAGCTTCTTCTGAATCCTTGCGGATTTGGCGGCAGCTCTAGCAGCAGACCACCGCGAAGAGCCGAGCGCCCCGTACCTCTTTACAATGAGTTCCGGTATACTCGTCCTAAGCGATGGGATCGCCAGGCCGCCGTCCTTGATTCTCGAATGAAAGTATCCAACAGGCACATCGTTAGGAAGTCTCAACCATTTGCGCACTGCACTCCGGATTTGTACGTCGAGCATTCTCAACCTGTCGTCCGTGATATTGCCCAGCACGAAGCCGTGCAAAAATCTCGGGATCAGGTGGGTCCTTACCACCTCAAGCCGCTGCTGCGGTTTGAGAGGCGCCTTGGAGATGTTGTCCAGGGCTCGCCCAATGTCTTGCTCTAACGTCACGCATCCAGATGCCTTAAAATCGACACCGAGATAGCGCCAACGTTCAACGCAACTAACTTGACGCAACCACTTCGACCCAATACGGAAAACCCGGCCGGTCAGATAGTGATGCTTCTTGCGCTTCCCGTCGGGCACCATTGAAATCACCGCGCTTTTTGCACAGTTCAACCGTAACCCCACGAGTTGCCCCGTTTGGTATACGCTGTCAATGGCTGTCTGCATCCCCACTTTAGATCCCGTGACAAGGACTAGGTCATCGGCGTAAGCCATCGCCGAGACACGCTCGGTTTCAAGCCTGTAGCCTACCTCTTGTGGCAGGGACGCAAGAACAAGATCCATTGTCATGTTAAAAAGCCAAGGCGAGAGTGGATCTCCCTGGCGGACTCCTCTACCGACTTTCACAGGTTCGCTCGAGTTCCCATTCACGGCTAAGGTGGTATTTGCCGTCTCGTACAGTCGAGCGATATAGTCGCAAAAGGCCCCGGGCAGCCCCCGCCCTCTAAGCACCTCCACAAGTGCCTTGTGGGACACTGTGTCGAATGCCTTCGAGAAGTCGAGCACCGCCACGTGACACTCTCGCAACTTTTGCCTGCTATCCCCCAGTACAGCGTCCAGTACCGCGGAATTCTCCAGGGTACCGTCGGCGCAGATAAATCCGCGTTGTCGTACATCAGGGGGGCAACACCTCTCCAACCTCCGCGCCAGGATCGAGTGCAGGTGCCTGAGCGGTACCGACGCGATTGAAATCGGCCGGTAGTCGCCCGGGTCTGCAGGATCATCCTTCTTCGGCACGAAGATGGTCCGGCATTGTCGCAGCGGTTCCGGTATCTCACCAGCAGTCATCCAGGTGTTAAAGAGCTTCACCTTACTTTCCAGAGAGACGCCTCGCCAGTCTTGCGAGCGTATTCCGTCGGGTCCTGGCGCTGTCCGTAGGTCTACGATGGTCGCCTTCACCTCGTCAGAAGTTATAGGCTCCCAGAGCGGAGAGTAGTCGTAGCCGCCCCCGTACTGCTCGTTCCCGCGTAAAGCGGTTAGAGCTTCCGGTGTGGGCCCAGGAGCGTTCGACACTGTCTCCAGAATCGGTCGCCAGTAGGCGTCCAACTCCTTCAAACTGTGCTTCACGCCCCTGCATCGGCCGTCGATCACTTCCGCTGCAGCGCGACCGGGACACTTCCGATACATCTCCTGAATTCGGGCGTACTCCTCTCGCCTGCGGGCTCGGTTCGATCTTTTTGCAGTCTCGGTCTCTTTACAACCGTCGTCACGTCCAGGTTTCAGCTTACCCCGCCGCCGGGACTGCGGCTTCATCCGCGAGGCGCCGCTGGCTAGCAGCTTCTCGATGATGGCGCCGCAGTCACTCGTCGGCGGGGTCGCCGCCGCTGGTCTTCGGCTAGGCGGCGCGTCCAAGGGCTGGGCCGCCGGCGTCTGTGGAGGACTATGGGAGGTCAGAACGGGTGGTGTCAATTCTGTACTGTGATTTGCGTTATCACGTTGAGGGGAGGGTGACGCGTTTGAAGATCGTGCACCTCGATCTTTGGCCTGACACACGGCCTTATATTGCTCAACAAGAGCCTTATATGATTTTGCCCTGCGAGCACCCTTGATCCCCTCTAAAGATCTCTGCAGCGTTGCGCCAAGCGCTGTCCAGAGTCTTTTGTTGATCACCGCCCCGTCTTCCATCCCCAACTGAGCCTCCGTCTTGGCCAGCAGCGCCAGTTCCTCTTCGCGCCACCGTCGCTTCACCTGCGGCGGCTTTGATTCGTCATTCGTTTCCACGGGGTGGGCCCTACGTCTGTGGACGCCAAGCCCCGTTTTGGTCGTGAAGTCCCGGCCACATTCCGGACACGGGTATCCCGTCACACCATC
>NW_026973577.1:17500-30000 GCF_963855985.1 Ostrinia nubilalis | reverse complement strand
TTAATCTGTCAATCCTTCCGGTGTCCGGGCCTGGTGAGATTTCCCGTGTTGAGTCAAATTAAGCCGCAGGCTCCACTCCTGGTGGTGCCCTTCCGTCAATTCCTTTAAGTTTCAGCTTTGCAACCATACTCCCCCCGGAGTCCAAAATCTTTGGTTTCCCGAAAGCTGCCCGCCGAGCCATTGTAGTAACGTCGGCGGATCGCTAGATGACATATTTACGGTTAGAACTAGGGCGGTATCTAATCGCCTTCGAACCTCTAACTTTCGTTCTTGATTGATGAAAACACCTTTGGCAAATGCTTTCGCTGATGTTCGTCTTGCGACGATCCAAGAATTTCACCTCTAACGTCGCAATACGAATGCCCCCAGTTATCCCTATTAATCATTACCTCGGAGTTCTGAAAACCAACAAAATAGAACCGAGATCATATTCTATTATTCCATGCACGAAATATTCAAGCAGCATTTTGAGCCCGCTTTGAGCACTCTAATTTGTTCAAAGTAAAATTGTCGGCCCATCTCGACACTCACTGAAGAGCACCGCGATAGGATTTTGATATTGAACCGACGTTTGACCGTCGGCTCACCGACGATATGCTCCGCAAACGTGTCAGTATCACCGCGGATGCGGTGCACCGACAGCGCGGCGCACAAATGCAACTACGAGCTTTTTAACCGCAACAATTTTAGTATACGCTATTGGAGCTGGAATTACCGCGGCTGCTGGCACCAGACTTGCCCTCCAATTGTTCCTCGTTAAAATATTTAAAGTGTACTCATTCCGATTACGAGGCCTCGTAAGAGTCCCGTATCGTTATTTTTCGTCACTACCTCCCCGTGCCGGGAGTGGGTAATTTGCGCGCCTGCTGCCTTCCTTGGATGTGGTAGCCGTTTCTCAGGCTCCCTCTCCGGAATCGAACCCTGATTCCCCGTTACCCGTGACAACCATGGTAGTCGCAGAAACTACCATCGAAAGTTGATAAGGCAGACATTTGAAAGATGCGTCGCCGGTGCTGGACCGTGCGATCGGCAAAAGTTATCCAGATTCATCAAAATTAACGACTTCGAACGCGAGGCCCTCCGTCGATTGGTTTTGATCTAATAAAAGCACTCGTCCCATCACTGGTCAGAGTTCTGATTGCATGTATTAGCTCTAGAATTACCACAGTTATCCAAGTAACTGAGTAAGATCTAAGGAACCAAAACTGATATATTGAGCCATTCGCGGTATCGCCCTAATACGGCTTGCACTGAGACATGCATGGCTTAATCTTTGAGACAAGCATATAACTACTGGCAGGATCAACCAGGGAGCTTACACATATTATTATACATATGATAGCTCTCGTTAAAGAATATTAACGAAGAGTGTGTTTGGTGTCTATAGCCCAATTCGACGTTTGACCGACCGAACTGGGCTTGACTACTGTGTACACTGTTCGCAGTTACAACGTGTGTCGTGAGGCGAGTCTTTGCAACACTCTATAAATTAATATAGAATGCTAGAAAAACACACCCACATAGCGCTCACAGAGGCGCCCACACTGAACGTTCGCATAGACATAACATTCATTCATCACATTTTATAATAAAATCTAACAAATTTCGTATCATGAACGATATGTCAGCCCGGTGTTGGAAAAACCACCCTACCTCTCACGATTTGTCGACACCATCACTACAGAGACATATACATCATTGAAATGTTTGCGTGTTGTGAGTGTGTGCTATAGAATACATAAAAATATACACATATATTTGATACGCTGATGTAAACGCTAAAAAGCCATCATCGCCCTTATGTAAGGTTAATGTGGCGGGAAGCGTTACAACGAAGCGTATTAAAAAGTGGCCAGTCGAAGCGCGTATGCAAAAGCACAGATAACTGCACATAGCGCGGACACATTGCCCGAGTGAGACAGATCTTTATTACGAATTCGATCATACAACCCATCCGTAGATCTACAAAGTTTAACAAGCGTCCAATGAGCCACACACTAAGTCCCGTCAATCTCATTGAACATCCGAAACCTCAGACGCCAACAGAGTGTACATACAGAGTGAAAAAGTTAAAGTTTCATCAACTCTTTCACCACTTTGCTTTAAAACACAACTTATAAACGCACCGATCCGTCGTACGCAGAGTGTGCTGCGCGCGCGCATCATGTTTATAATACATTTGAGCGTGCGCGCGCGCTCTGCGCACGGCGGTCGCTGTGTTACTGATCTCGCTCGGCCGGACGCCGCCGACGTCGCGTTTGTCTGTACACTCTCTCGGTTCTCGAGTGGAAGCCGCGAATGGAAAAGAAACATTTTTAACGCTATGCTCGTACGCTGCTGCGCACGCGCAGCTTTAAATGCTAAGTGTAAAAAAAAAAAAAAAAAAAAAAAAAAAAAAAAAAAAAAAAAAAAAAAAAAAAAAAAATTAAAGTGACACACCCCCTATATGTATAACCAGATAATTAATAATTAAAAAAAAAGTTAGGTTAGATTAGGTTAGGTTAGGTTAGGTTAGGTTAGATTAGATGATCCTTTTTTTTTTTTTATTAAAAAGATGATACAGAAAAAAAAAAATTGATTGCGATTAAAGTGTTAAAAGCGACACCCCATAAATCACGAAATAGGAAAATTAATAATATTAATAACACATAAATACAATAAAATAATTAATTAAAAAAAAAAAACTTTCGTATTAAGAACAAAAAATATTAAATTATTTTTGTTAATTCGAAATTATTATTATAAATCACGACTTTTTTTTAATAAAGAAATTAAGATTTTTAGTTGTATTGATACATTTTTTCCTATTTCGTGATTTGTTGGAAAAACAAACAAAAAAACTAATTGATGTATATGATTAATATTCAAAACTATTCAAAACTTTAACTAATAAATATATACCATAGTGGGTGTATAAAATTAGGCCTTTTAAAAAGTTAAGTACATAATTAAATTTTGTTAAATACCCAATTATAAATAAACAACAGTTGCACTTAAAATGTTTGAGTGTGTTATGTAATTATGCAATTTTATATTAATATATAAATCAAACTAATTTGTAATCCCTGAAATTACTTAAAACTTTTGAAGACCTAAAATTATAATTAATAACGTCGTTTTGCACCAAGTTTTTAAGACATTTGTCTAGAATAGACAAAATGTACAACACTATCGGTACCTGAAGTCTGATTAGATTTTTAATTACACGGAATTTTGACATTTTAGAAGTGTTGTCAACATTAAAACATATCCACTAATAAAAAATGGAGAGCATTTCCACAAATTAAAAAATAAACCTTCAAAGAATTTAAGGTTTCAATTTAAAAATGTACTGATCCTTTTAAAATGCTTATTTGAGTTTTTATTATCATATTTTTGAAGTTACAATAAAATTAAGGACATTATTTTTCTATTACTGGACTCGCTGGCCAATATCCATAGGTTACAAACCTTTTTTTATGTAAATCTTTGTTAGTAAAATCTTCGTTTCATAAAATAGCTAATTTAACAAGATGCCAATTTTATAATCCAAGTTGATTATGATGACGACAATGATGATTGATGATCATCTAAATATATAAAAGGAGAAACTGACTGACTGACTGACAGATCAACGCACAGCCTAAACGGCTAAACGTAGGCACTTGAAATTTGGAAGGGACGTAGCTTAGGTACCGTAGAGGTGCACTAAGAAAGGAATTTCCGAAATTCCCACGGGAAAAACGGGATTCACGCGTACGAAGTCGCGGGCGGCCGCTAGTCAATATATATTTTCGTTTATGATATTAATATTATTTTTAAACTAATAATTATTATTATTATGTTGTTTTACTGTGTTAAAAACGCGTTATTTTTTCTATTCAATCTCTAAAATGTACATAATAATTAGTGTACATTGAATTCACAAAACAAACAATAACAATCATACTTGTTAGTTGTACTTGATGTAATTCAGTTTCATATTTTTATTACCTTTATTCCAACAATTCAAAGCAAAAAGAGGTTTAATACATCTGAATTGCCAAAAAACGAATTAAAAATCAAGACTGTAGTGGTGATAATATAATTTTATTATTGCAATGATTACTGAAAAGTGTGTTATGTAAGTACCCAAATTATTGCACAGTAAATTATATTATTATTACTATTAGGTATGATTTAAATTCAATTTTGTGTGAAGATTGAGACAAGGACATAATATTTCCGCGCCCGGGCGACACCTGTCGGGAACCGACCGAACTTCACTGTCCGCTGACGTGGGTGCCATTAGCGCGAGGTGCGCTATTATCCCAATAGATGGCGCTTTAGCAACATTTCTCGGGTAGTGACGTGTAACAGTCGATAGTGAATAAAGAGTTAAATTATGTATAAATTTAATAATAACACAACACACAGAATCATTCATTATTATGCAAGTATACGTATGTAGTGAAAATAAATACCAACAACAGTATAATCTATTGCTTATATACATACAGTAACATTATTTAATTTTATCGTTAATTTATCAACTAATTATAGACATCGACATTTTTTACATTTTTAAAACATTTATTAATTTGATGATAATAATAATAATATTATTATTTTTTGATATTCATAATAATACAAATAAAATAATATCGATACTCGAATCTACAGAATGTTATGCTACATCACTACCCAAGAAATACTGCTAAAGCGCCATCTATTGAAACAATTGCGCACCTCTCGCTAGTGGCAGGCACCCACGTAATTTCTTCACACACGCCAGCGGTTCGATAGGTGTCGCTCGTGTACGAAAAATATTATATTTATTTTCTACACAACGAAATTTTATAAAAATTAGTAATAATTTATATGTTACGGTAAATATGATAAATGTGAAAATTATGAATAATCGCCGGTTATTATGAATAATTACCTCATGATTTGGTAAATGTGATGATTAATATGAGATCATTTATGTGTGTATAAACTAAATATGGCAAAGTAATGTTATGCAAAAAAACATTCCAAACTCATTTTGCCAAATTATATTTAATATATGATATCAAAATGTGAGGCTGCACATGAGCGCTGTACACGAGCCGGTGTTCTCTCTTTTATGGTATTTGTTAGTATTAAGGTTACATTATGTAATAATCACTGATAAATGTGATTAATTTATCACTTTTACCAAGCCTGTCGGTAATTATTCATAACGACCGGCGATTATTCATAATTTTCAATTTATCACATTAACCGTAACATATACTACGAATTTGAGTAGTGAAATAAATGCATAAATAAATATTTTACTTTTAAATTATCGTTCATTATTTTAATTATTTATTAAATGTAATATAAAAAAGAAAAAATAATATATTGTATTCAATGTCATCTATTTTCAATTTTTACATTTTTTAAAATTTTATTTATGTCATAAAAAAAAAACATTATAATCATTATTCATTTTTAAAAAAAGTAGCTGCACAAAAAAACATCGGCATCATTCATCAATCAAACGACAATCGCGACGCGACCAACCAGCGACCTCCGTTTGCGCGCGAAGCCTAATTTATTTACAACTCCGCTGACCAGGTCAATGTATTTTTTTGTTTTTGCATTTGGAATAACCTAAAAATCAAACCAAACCTAACCTAACCTAACTTTTCAAAACCTAACTTTTTAGAACGTAACTTTTTTGAAAACCTACCTTTTGAAAACCTAACCTTATGAAACCCAACTTTTTGATAACCTAACTTTTGAGAACCTAAATATATGAAATCCAACTTTTTGAAAACCTAACTTTTGATAACCTAACTTTTGAAAACCTAACTTTTGAAAACCTAACCTTTGAAAACCTAACTTTATGAAATCCAACTTTTTGAAAACCTAACTTTTGAAAACCTAACTTTTGATAACGTAACTTTTGAAAACCTAACTTTTGAAAACCTAACTTTTGAAAACCTAACTTTTGATAACCTAACTTTATGAAATCCAACTTTTTGAAAACCTAACTTTTGATAACCTAACTTCTGAAAAGCTAACTTTATGAAATCCAACTTTTTGAAAACCTAACTTTTGAAAACCTAACTTTATGAAATCCAACTTTTTGAAAACCTAACTTTTGAAAACCTAACTTTTCATAACCTAACTTTTGAAAACCTAACTTTTCATAACCTAACTTTTGAAAACGTAACTTTTTGGAAAAACTAATATTTTGTTGGTTTTGGATTTTGGGGCAGTGAGTGAGTAAAAGGTTGCAAAGCTGAAAAAAAAAAACTTAAAGGAACCCACGTACGTTTTCTAAAAATAAATAAATACAATAACATACCGATTTTGTGTTGAATCCTCTAGTTGAAGGCGCCGTTTATATGATTGGACGAATTCAACTATGTACCTGTGAACAAAAGAAAATAAAAATAGGTATGGTTTATAATATATTTTAGTTTTTTATAAACTAAAAAAAAACATACAAGAAGACAAATTTTAACTGATTCGTTATTTAAGTCTAACAAAATTTAAACGAATGTTCAAATTTTGTTAGACTTAAATAACGAATCAGTTAAAATTTGTCTTCTTGTATGTTTTTTTTTAGTTTATAAAAAACTAAAATATATTATAAACCATACCTATTTTTATTTTCTTTTGTTCACAGGTACATAGTTGAATTCGTCCAATCATATAAACGGCGCCTTCAACTAGAGGATTCAACACAAAATCGGTATGTTATTGTATTTATTTATTTTTAGAAAACGTACGTGGGTTCCTTTAAGTTTTTTTTTTTCAGCTTTGCAACCTTTTACTCACTCACTGCCCCAAAATCCAAAACCAACAAAATATTAGTTTTTCCAAAAAGTTACGTTTTCAAAAGTTAGGTTATGAAAAGTTAGGTTTTCAAAAGTTAGGTTATGAAAAGTTAGGTTTTCAAAAGTTAGGTTTTCAAAAAGTTGGATTTCATAAAGTTAGGTTTTCAAAAGTTAGGTTTTCAAAAAGTTGGATTTCATAAAGTTAGCTTTTCAGAAGTTAGGTTATCAAAAGTTAGGTTTTCAAAAAGTTGGATTTCATAAAGTTAGGTTATCAAAAGTTAGGTTTTCAAAAGTTAGGTTTTCAAAAGTTAGGTTTTCAAAAGTTACGTTATCAAAAGTTAGGTTTTCAAAAGTTAGGTTTTCAAAAAGTTGGATTTCATAAAGTTAGGTTTTCAAAGGTTAGGTTTTCAAAAGTTAGGTTTTCAAAAGTTAGGTTATCAAAAGTTAGGTTTTCAAAAAGTTGGATTTCATATATTTAGGTTCTCAAAAGTTAGGTTATCAAAAAGTTGGGTTTCATAAGGTTAGGTTTTCAAAAGGTAGGTTTTCAAAAAAGTTACGTTCTAAAAAGTTAGGTTTTGAAAAGTTAGGTTAGGTTAGGTTTGGTTTGATTTTTAGGTTATTCCAAATGCAAAAACAAAAAAATACATTGACCTGGTCAGCGGAGTTGTAAATAAATTAGGCTTCGCGCGCAAACGGAGGTCGCTGGTTGGTCGCGTCGCGATTGTCGTTTGATTGATGAATGATGCCGATGTTTTTTTGTGCAGCTACTTTTTTTAAAAATGAATAATGATTATAATGTTTTTTTTTTATGACATAAATAAAATTTTAAAAAATGTAAAAATTGAAAATAGATGACATTGAATACAATATATTATTTTTTCTTTTTTATATTACATTTAATAAATAATTAAAATAATGAACGATAATTTAAAAGTAAAATATTTATTTATGCATTTATTTCACTACTCAAATTCGTAGTATATGTTACGGTTAATGTGATAAATTGAAAATTATGAATAATCGCCGGTCGTTATGAATAATTACCGACAGGCTTGGTAAAAGTGATAAATTAATCACATTTATCAGTGATTATTACATAATGTAACCTTAATACTAACAAATACCATAAAAGAGAGAACACCGGCTCGTGTACAGCGCTCATGTGCAGCCTCACATTTTGATATCATATATTAAATATAATTTGGCAAAATGAGTTTGGAATGTTTTTTTGCATAACATTACTTTGCCATATTTAGTTTATACACACATAAATGATCTCATATTAATCATCACATTTACCAAATCATGAGGTAATTATTCATAATAACCGGCGATTATTCATAATTTTCACATTTATCATATTTACCGTAACATATAAATTATTACTAATTTTTATAAAATTTCGTTGTGTAGAAAATAAATATAATATTTTTCGTACACGAGCGACACCTATCGAACCGCTGGCGTGTGTGAAGAAATTACGTGGGTGCCTGCCACTAGCGAGAGGTGCGCAATTGTTTCAATAGATGGCGCTTTAGCAGTATTTCTTGGGTAGTGATGTAGCATAACATTCTGTAGATTCGAGTATCGATATTATTTTATTTGTATTATTATGAATATCAAAAAATAATAATATTATTATTATTATCATCAAATTAATAAATGTTTTAAAAATGTAAAAAATGTCGATGTCTATAATTAGTTGATAAATTAACGATAAAATTAAATAATGTTACTGTATGTATATAAGCAATAGATTATACTGTTGTTGGTATTTATTTTCACTACATACGTATACTTGCATAATAATGAATGATTCTGTGTGTTGTGTTATTATTAAATTTATACATAATTTAACTCTTTATTCACTATCGACTGTTACACGTCACTACCCGAGAAATGTTGCTAAAGCGCCATCTATTGGGATAATAGCGCACCTCGCGCTAATGGCACCCACGTCAGCGGACAGTGAAGTTCGGTCGGTTCCCGACAGGTGTCGCCCGGGCGCGGAAATATTATGTCCTTGTCTCAATCTTCACACAAAATTGAATTTAAATCATACCTAATAGTAATAATAATATAATTTACTGTGCAATAATTTGGGTACTTACATAACACACTTTTCAGTAATCATTGCAATAATAAAATTATATTATCACCACTACAGTCTTGATTTTTAATTCGTTTTTTGGCAATTCAGATGTATTAAACCTCTTTTTGCTTTGAATTGTTGGAATAAAGGTAATAAAAATATGAAACTGAATTACATCAAGTACAACTAACAAGTATGATTGTTATTGTTTGTTTTGTGAATTCAATGTACACTAATTATTATGTACATTTTAGAGATTGAATAGAAAAAATAACGCGTTTTTAACACAGTAAAACAACATAATAATAATAATTATTAGTTTAAAAATAATATTAATATCATAAACGAAAATATATATTGACTAGCGGCCGCCCGCGACTTCGTACGCGTGAATCCCGTTTTTCCCGTGGGAATTTCGGAAATTCCTTTCTTAGTGCACCTCTACGGTACCTAAGCTACGTCCCTTCCAAATTTCAAGTGCCTACGTTTAGCCGTTTAGGCTGTGCGTTGATCTGTCAGTCAGTCAGTCAGTTTCTCCTTTTATATATTTAGATGATCATCAATCATCATTGTCGTCATCATAATCAACTTGGATTATAAAATTGGCATCTTGTTAAATTAGCTATTTTATGAAACGAAGATTTTACTAACAAAGATTTACATAAAAAAAGGTTTGTAACCTATGGATATTGGCCAGCGAGTCCAGTAATAGAAAAATAATGTCCTTAATTTTATTGTAACTTCAAAAATATGATAATAAAAACTCAAATAAGCATTTTAAAAGGATCAGTACATTTTTAAATTGAAACCTTAAATTCTTTGAAGGTTTATTTTTTAATTTGTGGAAATGCTCTCCATTTTTTATTAGTGGATATGTTTTAATGTTGACAACACTTCTAAAATGTCAAAATTCCGTGTAATTAAAAATCTAATCAGACTTCAGGTACCGATAGTGTTGTACATTTTGTCTATTCTAGACAAATGTCTTAAAAACTTGGTGCAAAACGACGTTATTAATTATAATTTTAGGTCTTCAAAAGTTTTAAGTAATTTCAGGGATTACAAATTAGTTTGATTTATATATTAATATAAAATTGCATAATTACATAACACACTCAAACATTTTAAGTGCAACTGTTGTTTATTTATAATTGGGTATTTAACAAAATTTAATTATGTACTTAACTTTTTAAAAGGCCTAATTTTATACACCCACTATGGTATATATTTATTAGTTAAAGTTTTGAATAGTTTTGAATATTAATCATATACATCAATTAGTTTTTTTGTTTGTTTTTCCAACAAATCACGAAATAGGAAAAAATGTATCAATACAACTAAAAATCTTAATTTCTTTATTAAAAAAAAGTCGTGATTTATAATAATAATTTCGAATTAACAAAAATAATTTAATATTTTTTGTTCTTAATACGAAAGTTTTTTTTTTTTAATTAATTATTTTATTGTATTTATGTGTTATTAATATTATTAATTTTCCTATTTCGTGATTTATGGGGTGTCGCTTTTAACACTTTAATCGCAATCAATTTTTTTTTTTCTGTATCATCTTTTTAATAAAAAAAAAAAAAGGATCATCTAATCTAACCTAACCTAACCTAACCTAACCTAATCTAACCTAACTTTTTTTTTAATTATTAATTATCTGGTTATACATATAGGGGGTGTGTCACTTTAATTTTTTTTTTTTTTTTTTTTTTTTTTTTTTTTTTTTTTTTTTTTTTTTTTTTTTACACTTAGCATTTAAAGCTGCGCGTGCGCAGCAGCGTACGAGCATAGCGTTAAAAATGTTTCTTTTCCATTCGCGGCTTCCACTCGAGAACCGAGAGAGTGTACAGACAAACGCGACGTCGGCGGCGTCCGGCCGAGCGAGATCAGTAACACAGCGACCGCCGTGCGCAGAGCGCGCGCGCACGCTCAAATGTATTATAAACATGATGCGCGCGCGCAGCACACTCTGCGTACGACGGATCGGTGCGTTTATAAGTTGTGTTTTAAAGCAAAGTGGTGAAAGAGTTGATGAAACTTTAACTTTTTCACTCTGTATGTACACTCTGTTGGCGTCTGAGGTTTCGGATGTTCAATGAGATTGACGGGACTTAGTGTGTGGCTCATTGGACGCTTGTTAAACTTTGTAGATCTACGGATGGGTTGTATGATCGAATTCGTAATAAAGATCTGTCTCACTCGGGCAATGTGTCCGCGCTATGTGCAGTTATCTGTGCTTTTGCATACGCGCTTCGACTGGCCACTTTTTAATACGCTTCGTTGTAACGCTTCCCGCCACATTAACCTTACATAAGGGCGATGATGGCTTTTTAGCGTTTACATCAGCGTATCAAATATATGTGTATATTTTTATGTATTCTATAGCACACACTCACAACACGCAAACATTTCAATGATGTATATGTCTCTGTAGTGATGGTGTCGACAAATCGTGAGAGGTAGGGTGGTTTTTCCAACACCGGGCTGACATATCGTTCATGATACGAAATTTGTTAGATTTTATTATAAAATGTGATGAATGAATGTTATGTCTATGCGAACGTTCAGTGTGGGCGCCTCTGTGAGCGCTATGTGGGTGTGTTTTTCTAGCATTCTATATTAATTTATAGAGTGTTGCAAAGACTCGCCTCACGACACACGTTGTAACTGCGAACAGTGTACACAGTAGTCAAGCCCAGTTCGGTCGGTCAAACGTCGAATTGGGCTATAGACACCAAACACACTCTTCGTTAATATTCTTTAACGAGAGCTATCATATGTATAATAATATGTGTAAGCTCCCTGGTTGATCCTGCCAGTAGTTATATGCTTGTCTCAAAGATTAAGCCATGCATGTCTCAGTGCAAGCCGTATTAGGGCGATACCGCGAATGGCTCAATATATCAGTTTTGGTTCCTTAGATCTTACTCAGTTACTTGGATAACTGTGGTAATTCTAGAGCTAATACATGCAATCAGAACTCTGACCAGTGATGGGACGAGTGCTTTTATTAGATCAAAACCAATCGACGGAGGGCCTCGCGTTCGAAGTCGTTAATTTTGATGAATCTGGATAACTTTTGCCGATCGCACGGTCCAGCACCGGCGACGCATCTTTCAAATGTCTGCCTTATCAACTTTCGATGGTAGTTTCTGCGACTACCATGGTTGTCACGGGTAACGGGGAATCAGGGTTCGATTCCGGAGAGGGAGCCTGAGAAACGGCTACCACATCCAAGGAAGGCAGCAGGCGCGCAAATTACCCACTCCCGGCACGGGGAGGTAGTGACGAAAAATAACGATACGGGACTCTTACGAGGCCTCGTAATCGGAATGAGTACACTTTAAATATTTTAACGAGGAACAATTGGAGGGCAAGTCTGGTGCCAGCAGCCGCGGTAATTCCAGCTCCAATAGCGTATACTAAAATTGTTGCGGTTAAAAAGCTCGTAGTTGCATTTGTGCGCCGCGCTGTCGGTGCACCGCATCCGCGGTGATACTGACACGTTTGCGGAGCATATCGTCGGTGAGCCGACGGTCAAACGTCGGTTCAATATCAAAATCCTATCGCGGTGCTCTTCAGTGAGTGTCGAGATGGGCCGACAATTTTACTTTGAACAAATTAGAGTG
>NW_026973577.1:0-12500 GCF_963855985.1 Ostrinia nubilalis | reverse complement strand
AGGAGACGGTGCAGCGGTGCGCCACCTGCCACAAATTCGGCAAGAAGGACGCAGCGACACACGCAACCGGTGCGCGGGAGTGCCCCGCCAGGGTCTTTGCGGAGCAGCGTAGCGTAGCGGCCACCCGCTACGCTCTTTGATGCGTGGACCTTGGGCCAGCTGAACCTGGCCGGCGCGGCGCTCGCCACTGACGAACTCCCCGCGCTGTCGCAGGAGCTCGGATTGGACGCTGTTCTAGTCCAAGAACAGTACTCGCAGTCCGAGCTTGTCCTCCAGCGCGGCCTCTCGTCCCAGGCGGGCGTCTTCGTGGCCGGGTCCCATCTCTCCATCGCGGTACTCCAGCACCTGACGAACGACCGCTGCACGGTGGCGTACATCCACGAGGCCGATTTGTACGTCGTCTCAGCGTATTTTAAGTATGGCGAGGAGATCGACCCGCACATCTACCACCTTGAGCGGGTCTTCGACGCGTTGGCGGGTAAGCGCATCATAGTGGGAGTCGACGCCAATGCCCACTCACCGTTGTGGCACAGCAGGCCGGACCAAACCACTGGGCGAGGCAGAGTGGCTGACCATCGTAGGTCGTCGGTTGAGGACTTCATCTTGGGACACGACCTCGTCGTAGTCAACACCCCTGACCAACCGGCGACCTTTAGTACTGCGAACGGGGAATCAAGCGTGGACGTGACACTCTCCACCAGAAACGTCACAGTCACGGATTGGAAAGTCCATGTGGGGGCCAGCACTAGTGACCATCGCCTTATCACGTTCAGAGTTGGCCGATCCTCCACACGTAATACCACTTCAGAGCGCGCAGAGCCAGGCGAGGAGCCTCCGAGATTTCGGGATCGGGGTGTCAATTGGGACCGCTTCGAGAGTGCTATCCATGAGCGAATGGGATATCTGGATATGAGGGAGCCTGCGTCCTTGGTTAGCAGGCGCTTCACTAACGTGATTGTCCGCGCTGCGCATCAAACCCTCGGTATAAAGAGGAAGAGCCGGGACGTGGGTTATGAATGGTGGACGCCTGAACTAGACGATCTCAGGAAGGCAAACGGCGCTTCACGCCGTGCGTGGCAGAGGCTCAGGAAGAGAGGGGGCAGGGCGGAGGAGATTGCACGAGAGGAGTTTCATGCGAGTAGAGCGCGATATAGAAGGAGAAAGGAGGAGACGGAGCTCGCGTTCTTCCGGGGGCTTGCCGAGTCCGGCAACGAGGACCCGTGGGGTCTGGCCTACCGTGTGGCGAGTGGCAGGAAGCGTCCGCCCTCGAACGTAATCAACGGCACGAAGTTCGCCGAAGGCTTTGCGGGGACTGTGGACGAAGCCATGCACGGCCTTGTGTATGCTCTGTGCCCGGACGACGATCCGTCTAAGGACACAGAGTACCACAAACAGGTGCGGATCTCGGCTGCCCTGGTCCCCTCTGGCCCAGACGCGTCTCCTCCGTCCCTTGAGTATCTGCGAATCATGGTTAAGCAATTGCCCAACACCGCACCGGGACTGGATGGAGTGACCGCAAGAATGTTGACGCATGTCTGGAAGGCTGCATCGGTGGAGTTCCACCTGGTGTACGCCAAGTGTGTGGAGGAAGGTGTGTTTCCGGATGTGTGGAAGGACGGTCGACTGCTCGTGCTGCCAAAAGGTAATGACAAGCCCCTCACCGACCCCAAGGCGTACCGACCAATTACGCTTCTCTCGATCTTGGGTAAACTGCTTGAGCGTGTAATGTTACACTGCGCGCCTCAGATCTCTAGCGGGATGTCGGACTGCCAGCATGGCTTCACCAGAGGTAAGTCGACAGTGACTGCGATCGACGCGATTACCGACACGGCCAGGGCGTCCACAGCGAAGTACGTCCAAGCTGTGTTTCTTGACATCTCGGGTGCGTTCGACAACGCCTGGTGGCCGATGGTGATGCTGAAGGCGAAAAGAGGGGGATGCCCGCCCAATGTCTATCGGATGTTGGCGGGATACTTCTCCGGACGCCGGGTTGGCTTAACCGTCGGCAGCCGGGAGTTGTGGAAAGTTTCCACCATGGGGTGTCCGCAGGGTTCTGTGCTTGGACCAACGTTGTGGAACGTTCTGTTGGACGACCTGTTGAGATCGCCGATGCCGGAGGGGGTGAGCATGGTGGCGTACGCCGATGACGTCACCATTTTGATTGAGGCGCAATCGAGAGCCAGCATCGAGTCGAAGGCCACAGAGGCCCTTAACATCGCGTCTGATTGGGGAGCCCGGAACCGACTGGGATTCTCTCCTGCCAAGTCGTCCATGATGACAATCAGGGGGAAATTCCAGAGGCCCCCAATCATCAAACTTGATGGCGCCTCGATCCGACAGGTGAGCTCAGGAACAGTGCTCGGCGTGGTGATCGATTCGGGTCTTTTGTTCACGCAGCATGCACAGGACATTGTAGAGCGCGCAGCCAAATGCTTCGGGAAGGTTTCGCGTGTGTCTGCGTCCTCCTGGGGCATTCGATACCCCGGTCTGCGCATTCTCTACCAGGGAACGTTCGTTGCCACGCTTGTGTATGCTGCGGCGTGTTGGTTTGAGCGGGTCAAAGTCCAGTCGGTAGGTGGGATTGTCCTGAGGGGGCAGAGGCCGGCACTCGTGCTGCTGACGAAGGCCTACCGGTCTGTCAGCACGGCCGCGCTCCCGGTCTTGGCCGGAGTGTTGCCCGCCGACCTCGAGGTGGAGTATGCTGGACGGACGGCTGTACTGAGGACGCGCCAGCTCGCGACCCTGGACGAGATGAGCAGTCGAAAACGCGATATACGGGATTCGGTGATCGTATTTTGGCAGCAGCGTTGGGAGCAGGAGACCAAAGGTCGTGAGCTCTATCAGTTCTTCCCGGAGGTGGCTGGTAGGCTCAGCATGCGCTGGGTCCAACCGGACTATGTGACCTCGCAGATACTCACTGGACACGGGTGCTTCAATAAAAGGCTGAGCGACATGAAGCTGCGTGAGGGGAGTATGTGTGAGTGCGGCGAGAGTGAGGAGGACAGACACCACGTTCTGTGGTACTGTCCTCTGTATGAAGACCTGCGGTGGGAGATGCTGAGTGGGATAGCGCTCTCGGAGGGTTACGGTCCTGCGTGGTACCCCGATCTTGTCAGCTCGGAGGCGAACTTCGCGCGGCTGCGATGTTTCGCGCACGCGTGGCACAGGAGGCGGAACGGACAGACGCCTAGCGGCCAGGCACCGGATAGTGCCAACGTGCTAGTAGAGTCCATGCCCCAGAAGGGGGAGAGTGGCAAGGGACAAATGGACAAAGATTAAAGAACTTGTAGAGAGTCAAGAATTGCGCGCGGTGGAGTGCAATCTGCCGTAGGCAGCCGCAATTCCGCGCGCATCTCTCAAGATTCGGCCACAATAACCGCGAGGTTGGTATGGCCATGGGTGGTGGTGGGATTTGTCCCTATCTACTATCTAGCGAAACCACAGCCAAGGGAACGGGCTTGGGAGAATCAGCGGGGAAAGAAGACCCTGTTGAGCTTGACTCTAGTCTGGCATTGTAAGGAGACATGAGAGGTGTAGCATAAGTGGGAGATCGTTTCGGCGGTCGTCGCTGAAAAACCACTACTTTCATTGTTTCATTACTTACTCGGTTGGGCGGAAGCGGTGCGCGGTCGATTTACTCGGCGGGCGCACGGTGTTTCGTTCCAAGCGTGCAGAGTGGTGGCGTGGCGGCAACGCTCGTCACCGTTTAAACTCCCGCGTGATCCGGTTCGAGGACACTGCCAGGCGGGGAGTTTGACTGGGGCGGTACATCTGTCAAAGAATAACGCAGGTGTCCTAAGGCCAGCTCAGCGAGGACAGAAACCTCGCGTGGAGCAAAAGGGCAAAAGCTGGCTTGATCCAGATGTTCAGTACGCATAGGGACTGCGAAAGCACGGCCTATCGATCCTTTAGTATAAAGAGTTTTTAGCAAGAGGTGCCAGAAAAGTTACCACAGGGATAACTGGCTTGTGGCAGCCAAGCGTTCATAGCGACGTTGCTTTTTGATCCTTCGATGTCGGCTCTTCCTATCATTGCGAAGCAAAATTCGCCAAGCGTTGGATTGTTCACCCATCAAAAGGGAACGTGAGCTGGGTTTAGACCGTCGTGAGACAGGTTAGTTTTACCCTACTGATGGCGTTGTCGTTGCGATAGTAATACTGCTCAGTACGAGAGGAACCGCAGTTTCGGACATTTGGTTCATGCACTCGGCCGAGCGGCCGGTGGTGCGAAGCTACCATCCGCGGGATTATGCCTGAACGCCTCTAAGGCCGAAGCCAGCCTAGCCGAATCCGGCAAGGATATGCTCACTGTGGAGCCCCGAGAGTCGGGAGGCTCTAAACAATGTGACTTTACTAGTCGCGCTTTACATCGTAAGGTGCGACGTCGAAGCCCATTTGAATCGCAGAGATCGGTGCGGTCGGTTTAACACGTGCACCATGGCTCTGAAGGTTCGAATTTACCTCAGTTCGATGTCGGGGCTCGGAATAGTCTGTAGACGACTTACGTTCCTGGCGGGGTGTTGTGCTCGGTAGAGCAGCGTCGTGCTGCGATCTGTTGAGACTCAGCCCTACGCCAGGTGATTCGTCCGAGGACGATCGTTTTCTTTTTTTTAATTTAACAAAATGTGAACATTCGTTTAAACGTTTACCATTCATTCATTCATTCAGTGCAGGTTCCACGATCAGTCGTTTTAATTTTCGTTATTTAAGTCTAACAAAATTTGAACATTCGTTTAAATTTTGTTAGACTTAAATAACGAATCAGTTAAAATTTGTCTTCTTGTATGTTTTTTTTTAGTTTATAAAAAACTAAAATATATTATAAACCATACCTATTTTTATTTTCTTTTGTTCACAGGTACATAGTTGAATTCGTCCAATCATATAAACGGCGCCTTCAACTAGAGGATTCAACACAAAATCGGTATGTTATTGTATTTATTTATTTTTAGAAAACGTACGTGGGTTCCTTTAAGTTTTTTTTTTTCAGCTTTGCAACCTTTTACTCACTCACTGCCCCAAAATCCAAAACCAACAAAATATTAGTTTTTCCAAAAAGTTACGTTTTCAAAAGTTAGGTTATGAAAAGTTAGGTTTTCAAAAGTTAGGTTATGAAAAGTTAGGTTTTCAAAAGTTAGGTTTTCAAAAAGTTGGATTTCATAAAGTTAGGTTTTCAAAAGTTAGGTTTTCAAAAAGTTGGATTTCATAAAGTTAGCTTTTCAGAAGTTAGGTTATCAAAAGTTAGGTTTTCAAAAAGTTGGATTTCATAAAGTTAGGTTATCAAAAGTTAGGTTTTCAAAAGTTAGGTTTTCAAAAGTTAGGTTTTCAAAAGTTACGTTATCAAAAGTTAGGTTTTCAAAAGTTAGGTTTTCAAAAAGTTGGATTTCATAAAGTTAGGTTTTCAAAGGTTAGGTTTTCAAAAGTTAGGTTTTCAAAAGTTAGGTTATCAAAAGTTAGGTTTTCAAAAAGTTGGATTTCATATATTTAGGTTCTCAAAAGTTAGGTTATCAAAAAGTTGGGTTTCATAAGGTTAGGTTTTCAAAAGGTAGGTTTTCAAAAAAGTTACGTTCTAAAAAGTTAGGTTTTGAAAAGTTAGGTTAGGTTAGGTTTGGTTTGATTTTTAGGTTATTCCAAATGCAAAAACAAAAAAATACATTGACCTGGTCAGCGGAGTTGTAAATAAATTAGGCTTCGCGCGCAAACGGAGGTCGCTGGTTGGTCGCGTCGCGATTGTCGTTTGATTGATGAATGATGCCGATGTTTTTTTGTGCAGCTACTTTTTTTAAAAATGAATAATGATTATAATGTTTTTTTTTTATGACATAAATAAAATTTTAAAAAATGTAAAAATTGAAAATAGATGACATTGAATACAATATATTATTTTTTCTTTTTTATATTACATTTAATAAATAATTAAAATAATGAACGATAATTTAAAAGTAAAATATTTATTTATGCATTTATTTCACTACTCAAATTCGTAGTATATGTTACGGTTAATGTGATAAATTGAAAATTATGAATAATCGCCGGTCGTTATGAATAATTACCGACAGGCTTGGTAAAAGTGATAAATTAATCACATTTATCAGTGATTATTACATAATGTAACCTTAATACTAACAAATACCATAAAAGAGAGAACACCGGCTCGTGTACAGCGCTCATGTGCAGCCTCACATTTTGATATCATATATTAAATATAATTTGGCAAAATGAGTTTGGAATGTTTTTTTGCATAACATTACTTTGCCATATTTAGTTTATACACACATAAATGATCTCATATTAATCATCACATTTACCAAATCATGAGGTAATTATTCATAATAACCGGCGATTATTCATAATTTTCACATTTATCATATTTACCGTAACATATAAATTATTACTAATTTTTATAAAATTTCGTTGTGTAGAAAATAAATATAATATTTTTCGTACACGAGCGACACCTATCGAACCGCTGGCGTGTGTGAAGAAATTACGTGGGTGCCTGCCACTAGCGAGAGGTGCGCAATTGTTTCAATAGATGGCGCTTTAGCAGTATTTCTTGGGTAGTGATGTAGCATAACATTCTGTAGATTCGAGTATCGATATTATTTTATTTGTATTATTATGAATATCAAAAAATAATAATATTATTATTATTATCATCAAATTAATAAATGTTTTAAAAATGTAAAAAATGTCGATGTCTATAATTAGTTGATAAATTAACGATAAAATTAAATAATGTTACTGTATGTATATAAGCAATAGATTATACTGTTGTTGGTATTTATTTTCACTACATACGTATACTTGCATAATAATGAATGATTCTGTGTGTTGTGTTATTATTAAATTTATACATAATTTAACTCTTTATTCACTATCGACTGTTACACGTCACTACCCGAGAAATGTTGCTAAAGCGCCATCTATTGGGATAATAGCGCACCTCGCGCTAATGGCACCCACGTCAGCGGACAGTGAAGTTCGGTCGGTTCCCGACAGGTGTCGCCCGGGCGCGGAAATATTATGTCCTTGTCTCAATCTTCACACAAAATTGAATTTAAATCATACCTAATAGTAATAATAATATAATTTACTGTGCAATAATTTGGGTACTTACATAACACACTTTTCAGTAATCATTGCAATAATAAAATTATATTATCACCACTACAGTCTTGATTTTTAATTCGTTTTTTGGCAATTCAGATGTATTAAACCTCTTTTTGCTTTGAATTGTTGGAATAAAGGTAATAAAAATATGAAACTGAATTACATCAAGTACAACTAACAAGTATGATTGTTATTGTTTGTTTTGTGAATTCAATGTACACTAATTATTATGTACATTTTAGAGATTGAATAGAAAAAATAACGCGTTTTTAACACAGTAAAACAACATAATAATAATAATTATTAGTTTAAAAATAATATTAATATCATAAACGAAAATATATATTGACTAGCGGCCGCCCGCGACTTCGTACGCGTGAATCCCGTTTTTCCCGTGGGAATTTCGGAAATTCCTTTCTTAGTGCACCTCTACGGTACCTAAGCTACGTCCCTTCCAAATTTCAAGTGCCTACGTTTAGCCGTTTAGGCTGTGCGTTGATCTGTCAGTCAGTCAGTCAGTTTCTCCTTTTATATATTTAGATGATCATCAATCATCATTGTCGTCATCATAATCAACTTGGATTATAAAATTGGCATCTTGTTAAATTAGCTATTTTATGAAACGAAGATTTTACTAACAAAGATTTACATAAAAAAAGGTTTGTAACCTATGGATATTGGCCAGCGAGTCCAGTAATAGAAAAATAATGTCCTTAATTTTATTGTAACTTCAAAAATATGATAATAAAAACTCAAATAAGCATTTTAAAAGGATCAGTACATTTTTAAATTGAAACCTTAAATTCTTTGAAGGTTTATTTTTTAATTTGTGGAAATGCTCTCCATTTTTTATTAGTGGATATGTTTTAATGTTGACAACACTTCTAAAATGTCAAAATTCCGTGTAATTAAAAATCTAATCAGACTTCAGGTACCGATAGTGTTGTACATTTTGTCTATTCTAGACAAATGTCTTAAAAACTTGGTGCAAAACGACGTTATTAATTATAATTTTAGGTCTTCAAAAGTTTTAAGTAATTTCAGGGATTACAAATTAGTTTGATTTATATATTAATATAAAATTGCATAATTACATAACACACTCAAACATTTTAAGTGCAACTGTTGTTTATTTATAATTGGGTATTTAACAAAATTTAATTATGTACTTAACTTTTTAAAAGGCCTAATTTTATACACCCACTATGGTATATATTTATTAGTTAAAGTTTTGAATAGTTTTGAATATTAATCATATACATCAATTAGTTTTTTTGTTTGTTTTTCCAACAAATCACGAAATAGGAAAAAATGTATCAATACAACTAAAAATCTTAATTTCTTTATTAAAAAAAAGTCGTGATTTATAATAATAATTTCGAATTAACAAAAATAATTTAATATTTTTTGTTCTTAATACGAAAGTTTTTTTTTTTTAATTAATTATTTTATTGTATTTATGTGTTATTAATATTATTAATTTTCCTATTTCGTGATTTATGGGGTGTCGCTTTTAACACTTTAATCGCAATCAATTTTTTTTTTTCTGTATCATCTTTTTAATAAAAAAAAAAAAAGGATCATCTAATCTAACCTAACCTAACCTAACCTAACCTAATCTAACCTAACTTTTTTTTTAATTATTAATTATCTGGTTATACATATAGGGGGTGTGTCACTTTAATTTTTTTTTTTTTTTTTTTTTTTTTTTTTTTTTTTTTTTTTTTTTTTTTTTTTTTTACACTTAGCATTTAAAGCTGCGCGTGCGCAGCAGCGTACGAGCATAGCGTTAAAAATGTTTCTTTTCCATTCGCGGCTTCCACTCGAGAACCGAGAGAGTGTACAGACAAACGCGACGTCGGCGGCGTCCGGCCGAGCGAGATCAGTAACACAGCGACCGCCGTGCGCAGAGCGCGCGCGCACGCTCAAATGTATTATAAACATGATGCGCGCGCGCAGCACACTCTGCGTACGACGGATCGGTGCGTTTATAAGTTGTGTTTTAAAGCAAAGTGGTGAAAGAGTTGATGAAACTTTAACTTTTTCACTCTGTATGTACACTCTGTTGGCGTCTGAGGTTTCGGATGTTCAATGAGATTGACGGGACTTAGTGTGTGGCTCATTGGACGCTTGTTAAACTTTGTAGATCTACGGATGGGTTGTATGATCGAATTCGTAATAAAGATCTGTCTCACTCGGGCAATGTGTCCGCGCTATGTGCAGTTATCTGTGCTTTTGCATACGCGCTTCGACTGGCCACTTTTTAATACGCTTCGTTGTAACGCTTCCCGCCACATTAACCTTACATAAGGGCGATGATGGCTTTTTAGCGTTTACATCAGCGTATCAAATATATGTGTATATTTTTATGTATTCTATAGCACACACTCACAACACGCAAACATTTCAATGATGTATATGTCTCTGTAGTGATGGTGTCGACAAATCGTGAGAGGTAGGGTGGTTTTTCCAACACCGGGCTGACATATCGTTCATGATACGAAATTTGTTAGATTTTATTATAAAATGTGATGAATGAATGTTATGTCTATGCGAACGTTCAGTGTGGGCGCCTCTGTGAGCGCTATGTGGGTGTGTTTTTCTAGCATTCTATATTAATTTATAGAGTGTTGCAAAGACTCGCCTCACGACACACGTTGTAACTGCGAACAGTGTACACAGTAGTCAAGCCCAGTTCGGTCGGTCAAACGTCGAATTGGGCTATAGACACCAAACACACTCTTCGTTAATATTCTTTAACGAGAGCTATCATATGTATAATAATATGTGTAAGCTCCCTGGTTGATCCTGCCAGTAGTTATATGCTTGTCTCAAAGATTAAGCCATGCATGTCTCAGTGCAAGCCGTATTAGGGCGATACCGCGAATGGCTCAATATATCAGTTTTGGTTCCTTAGATCTTACTCAGTTACTTGGATAACTGTGGTAATTCTAGAGCTAATACATGCAATCAGAACTCTGACCAGTGATGGGACGAGTGCTTTTATTAGATCAAAACCAATCGACGGAGGGCCTCGCGTTCGAAGTCGTTAATTTTGATGAATCTGGATAACTTTTGCCGATCGCACGGTCCAGCACCGGCGACGCATCTTTCAAATGTCTGCCTTATCAACTTTCGATGGTAGTTTCTGCGACTACCATGGTTGTCACGGGTAACGGGGAATCAGGGTTCGATTCCGGAGAGGGAGCCTGAGAAACGGCTACCACATCCAAGGAAGGCAGCAGGCGCGCAAATTACCCACTCCCGGCACGGGGAGGTAGTGACGAAAAATAACGATACGGGACTCTTACGAGGCCTCGTAATCGGAATGAGTACACTTTAAATATTTTAACGAGGAACAATTGGAGGGCAAGTCTGGTGCCAGCAGCCGCGGTAATTCCAGCTCCAATAGCGTATACTAAAATTGTTGCGGTTAAAAAGCTCGTAGTTGCATTTGTGCGCCGCGCTGTCGGTGCACCGCATCCGCGGTGATACTGACACGTTTGCGGAGCATATCGTCGGTGAGCCGACGGTCAAACGTCGGTTCAATATCAAAATCCTATCGCGGTGCTCTTCAGTGAGTGTCGAGATGGGCCGACAATTTTACTTTGAACAAATTAGAGTGCTCAAAGCGGGCTCAAAATGCTGCTTGAATATTTCGTGCATGGAATAATAGAATATGATCTCGGTTCTATTTTGTTGGTTTTCAGAACTCCGAGGTAATGATTAATAGGGATAACTGGGGGCATTCGTATTGCGACGTTAGAGGTGAAATTCTTGGATCGTCGCAAGACGAACATCAGCGAAAGCATTTGCCAAAGGTGTTTTCATCAATCAAGAACGAAAGTTAGAGGTTCGAAGGCGATTAGATACCGCCCTAGTTCTAACCGTAAATATGTCATCTAGCGATCCGCCGACGTTACTACAATGGCTCGGCGGGCAGCTTTCGGGAAACCAAAGATTTTGGACTCCGGGGGGAGTATGGTTGCAAAGCTGAAACTTAAAGGAATTGACGGAAGGGCACCACCAGGAGTGGAGCCTGCGGCTTAATTTGACTCAACACGGGAAATCTCACCAGGCCCGGACACCGGAAGGATTGACAGATTAACAGCTCTTTCTTGATTCGGTGGGTGGTGGTGCATGGCCGTTCTTAGTTGGTGGAGCGATTTGTCTGGTTAATTCCGGTAACGAACGAGACTCTAGCCTGCTAAATAGGCGTCGTCATTTAGGTGTGCGTGGCTCACGTCACGCAACTCACTGGCGACGTATTAAAATTCTTCTTAGAGGGACCGGCGGCTTCGAGCCGCACGAGATTGAGCAATAACAGGTCTGTGATGCCCTTAGATGTCCTGGGCCGCACGCGCGCTACACTGAAGGAATCAGCATGTTCTCCCAGGCCTAGAGGCCCGGGCAACCCGTTGAAACTCCTTCGTGCTGGGGATTGGGGTTTGCAATTATCCCCCATAAACGAGGAATTCCTAGTAAGCGCGAGTCATAAGCTCGCGTTGATTACGTCCCTGCCCTTTGTACACACCGCCCGTCGCTACTACCGATTGAATGATTTAGTGAGGTCTTCGGACCGACACGCGGTGGCTTCACGGCCGTCGGCGTTGCTGGGAAGTTGACCAAACTTGATCATTTAGAGGAAGTAAAAGTCGTAACAAGGTTTCCGTAGGGGAACCTGCGGAAGGATCATTAACGTGTACGTTCACATGTGATACACAAGTGTCATGTGGGAATGATCATACAATAATCCAGACACAAAACAAAAGTTCTGATCGAAGGAAGGTCTCGTTTAATTATGAGATCGTTCGACGATTGGCGTCGTACGATATTCTACGTGTACAGATTGAAAATCCGCGATCTCAGTAGTTTTCGTACGTTCGTAAAATGACAAATTCATGCGGTTGAAAATTGTATATTTTTCAGACATTTATAAAATTATTATTATTATTGTTTATTTATAACCACTATAAACCATTACCCTGGACGGTGGATCACTTGGCTCGCGGGTCGATGAAGAACGCAGTTAACTGCGCGTCATAGTGTGAACTGCAGGACACATTTGAACATCGACATTTCGAACGCACATTGCGGTCCGTGGAGACACATCCAGGACCACTCCTGTCTGAGGGCCGGCTGCATAAAAACAATGACCACACTGCGCCGAACGATCATGTCTTTCGTGCGCAACTGACGGTTCTCGACTTGGTCGTGTACACTCGTTGTATGCATTTCGTTGGGTCCGTTCAAATATTCGATATTGTCGTTCGCTAATTTCACACACTCGTTCGTGACCGTAGCGCGACTCTTCGATATGTGTCTGTATGTGCACATACCGCCCACCACCCACCCGGGTGGTGTGGTGGTGGTGTGTACTAAGGGCAA
>NC_087119.1:27755000-27762237 GCF_963855985.1 Ostrinia nubilalis | reverse complement strand
CTAACCTAACCTAACCTAACCTAACCTAACCTAACCTAACCTAACCTAACCTAACCTAACCTAACCTAACCTAACCTAACCTAACCTAACCTAACCTAACCTAACCTAACCTAACCTAACCTAACCTAACCTAACCTAACCTAACCTAACCTAACCTAACCTAACCTAACCTAACCTAACCTAACCTAACCTAACCTAACCTAACCTAACCTAACCTAACCTAACCTAACCTAACCTAACCTAACCTAACCTAACCTAACCTAACCTAACCTAACCTAACCTAACCTAACCTAACCTAACCTAACCTAACCTAACCTAACCTAACCTAACCTAACCTAACCTAACCTAACCTAACCTAACCTAACCTAACCTAACCTAACCTAACCTAACCTAACCTAACCTAACCTAACCTAACCTAACCTAACCTAACCTAACCTAACCTAACCTAACCTAACCTAACCTAACCTAACCTAACCTAACCTAACCTAACCTAACCTAACCTAACCTAACCTAACCTAACCTAACCTAACCTAACCTAACCTAACCTAACCTAACCTAACCTAACCTAACCTAACCTAACCTAACCTAACCTAACCTAACCTAACCTAACCTAACCTAACCTAACCTAACCTAACCTAACCTAACCTAACCTAACCTAACCTAACCTAACCTAACCTAACCTAACCTAACCTAACCTAACCTAACCTAACCTAACCTAACCTAACCTAACCTAACCTAACCTAACCTAACCTAACCTAACCTAACCTAACCTCTAACCTAACCTAACCTAACCTAACCTAACCTAACCTAACCTAACCTAACCTAACCTAACCTAACCTAACCTAACCTAACCTAACCTAACCTAACCTAACCTAACCTAACCTAACCTAACCTAACCTAACCTAACCTAACCTAACCTAACCTAACCTAACCTAACCTAACCTAACCTAACCTAACCTAACCTAACCTAACCTAACCTAACCTAACCTAACCTAACCTAACCTAACCTAACCTAACCTAACCTAACCTAACCTAACCTAACCTAACCTAACCTAACCTAACCTAACCTAACCTAACCTAACCTAACCTAACCTAACCTAACCTAACCTAACCTAACCTAACCTAACCTAACCTAACCTAACCTAACCTAACCTAACCTAACCTAACCTAACCTAACCTAACCTAACCTAACCTAACCTAACCTAACCTAACCTAACCTAACCTAACCTAACCTAACCTAACCTAACCTAACCTAACCTAACCTAACCTAACCTAACCTAACCTAACCTAACCTAACCTAACCTAACCTAACCTAACCTAACCTAACCTAACCTAACCTAACCTAACCTAACCTAACCTAACCTAACCTAACCTAACCTAACCTAACCTAACCTAACCTAACCTAACCTAACCTAACCTAACCTAACCTAACCTAACCTAACCTAACCTAACCTAACCTAACCTAACCTAACCTAACCTAACCTAACCTAACCTAACCTAACCTAACCTAACCTAACCTAACCTAACCTAACCTAACCTAACCTAACCTAACCTAACCTAACCTAACCTAACCTAACCTAACCTAACCTAACCTAACCTAACCTAACCTAACCTAACCTAACCTAACCTAACCTAACCTAACCTAACCTAACCTAACCTAACCTAACCTAACCTAACCTAACCTAACCTAACCTAACCTAACCTAACCTAACCTAACCTAACCTAACCTAACCTAACCTAACCTAACCTAACCTAACCTAACCTAACCTAACCTAACCTAACCTAACCTAACCTAACCTAACCTAACCTAACCTAACCTAACCTAACCTAACCTAACCTAACCTAACCTAACCTAACCTAACCTAACCTAACCTAACCTAACCTAACCTAACCTAACCTAACCTAACCTAACCTAACCTAACCTAACCTAACCTAACCTAACCTAACCTAACCTAACCTAACCTAACCTAACCTAACCTAACCTAACCTAACCTAACCTAACCTAACCTAACCTAACCTAACCTAACCTAACCTAACCTAACCTAACCTAACCTAACCTAACCTAACCTAACCTAACCTAACCTAACCTAACCTAACCTAACCTAACCTAACCTAACCTAACCTAACCTAACCTAACCTAACCTAACCTAACCTAACCTAACCTAACCTAACCTAACCTAACCTAACCTAACCTAACCTAACCTAACCTAACCTAACCTAACCTAACCTAACCTAACCTAACCTAACCTAACCTAACCTAACCTAACCTAACCTAACCTAACCTAACCTAACCTAACCTAACCTAACCTAACCTAACCTAACCTAACCTAACCTAACCTAACCTAACCTAACCTAACCTAACCTAACCTAACCTAACCTAACCTAACCTAACCTAACCTAACCTAACCTAACCTAACCTAACCTAACCTAACCTAACCTAACCTAACCTAACCTAACCTAACCTAACCTAACCTAACCTAACCTAACCTAACCTAACCTAACCTAACCTAACCTAACCTAACCTAACCTAACCTAACCTAACCTAACCTAACCTAACCTAACCTAACCTAACCTAACCTAACCTAACCTAACCTAACCTAACCTAACCTAACCTAACCTAACCTAACCTAACCTAACCTAACCTAACCTAACCTAACCTAACCTAACCTAACCTAACCTAACCTAACCTAACCTAACCTAACCTAACCTAACCTAACCTAACCTAACCTAACCTAACCTAACCTAACCTAACCTAACCTAACCTAACCTAACCTAACCTAACCTAACCTAACCTAACCTAACCTAACCTAACCTAACCTAACCTAACCTAACCTAACCTAACCTAACCTAACCTAACCTAACCTAACCTAACCTAACCTAACCTAACCTAACCTAACCTAACCTAACCTAACCTAACCTAACCTAACCTAACCTAACCTAACCTAACCTAACCTAACCTAACCTAACCTAACCTAACCTAACCTAACCTAACCTAACCTAACCTAACCTAACCTAACCTAACCTAACCTAACCTAACCTAACCTAACCTAACCTAACCTAACCTAACCTAACCTAACCTAACCTAACCTAACCTAACCTAACCTAACCTAACCTAACCTAACCTAACCTAACCTAACCTAACCTAACCTAACCTAACCTAACCTAACCTAACCTAACCTAACCTAACCTAACCTAACCTAACCTAACCTAACCTAACCTAACCTAACCTAACCTAACCTAACCTAACCTAACCTAACCTAACCTAACCTAACCTAACCTAACCTAACCTAACCTAACCTAACCTAACCTAACCTAACCTAACCTAACCTAACCTAACCTAACCTAACCTAACCTAACCTAACCTAACCTAACCTAACCTAACCTAACCTAACCTAACCTAACCTAACCTAACCTAACCTAACCTAACCTAACCTAACCTAACCTAACCTAACCTAACCTAACCTAACCTAACCTAACCTAACCTAACCTAACCTAACCTAACCTAACCTAACCTAACCTAACCTAACCTAACCTAACCTAACCTAACCTAACCTAACCTAACCTAACCTAACCTAACCTAACCTAACCTAACCTAACCTAACCTAACCTAACCTAACCTAACCTAACCTAACCTAACCTAACCTAACCTAACCTAACCTAACCTAACCTAACCTAACCTAACCTAACCTAACCTAACCTAACCTAACCTAACCTAACCTAACCTAACCTAACCTAACCTAACCTAACCTAACCTAACCTAACCTAACCTAACCTAACCTAACCTAACCTAACCTAACCTAACCTAACCTAACCTAACCTAACCTAACCTAACCTAACCTAACCTAACCTAACCTAACCTAACCTAACCTAACCTAACCTAACCTAACCTAACCTAACCTAACCTAACCTAACCTAACCTAACCTAACCTAACCTAACCTAACCTAACCTAACCTAACCTAACCTAACCTAACCTAACCTAACCTAACCTAACCTAACCTAACCTAACCTAACCTAACCTAACCTAACCTAACCTAACCTAACCTAACCTAACCTAACCTAACCTAACCTAACCTAACCTAACCTAACCTAACCTAACCTAACCTAACCTAACCTAACCTAACCTAACCTAACCTAACCTAACCTAACCTAACCTAACCTAACCTAACCTAACCTAACCTAACCTAACCTAACCTAACCTAACCTAACCTAACCTAACCTAACCTAACCTAACCTAACCTAACCTAACCTAACCTAACCTAACCTAACCTAACCTAACCTAACCTAACCTAACCTAACCTAACCTAACCTAACCTAACCTAACCTAACCTAACCTAACCTAACCTAACCTAACCTAACCTAACCTAACCTAACCTAACCTAACCTAACCTAACCTAACCTAACCTAACCTAACCTAACCTAACCTAACCTAACCTAACCTAACCTAACCTAACCTAACCTAACCTAACCTAACCTAACCTAACCTAACCTAACCTAACCTAACCTAACCTAACCTAACCTAACCTAACCTAACCTAACCTAACCTAACCTAACCTAACCTAACCTAACCTAACCTAACCTAACCTAACCTAACCTAACCTAACCTAACCTAACCTAACCTAACCTAACCTAACCTAACCTAACCTAACCTAACCTAACCTAACCTAACCTAACCTAACCTAACCTAACCTAACCTAACCTAACCTAACCTAACCTAACCTAACCTAACCTAACCTAACCTAACCTAACCTAACCTAACCTAACCTAACCTAACCTAACCTAACCTAACCTAACCTAACCTAACCTAACCTAACCTAACCTAACCTAACCTAACCTAACCTAACCTAACCTAACCTAACCTAACCTAACCTAACCTAACCTAACCTAACCTAACCTAACCTAACCTAACCTAACCTAACCTAACCTAACCTAACCTAACCTAACCTAACCTAACCTAACCTAACCTAACCTAACCTAACCTAACCTAACCTAACCTAACCTAACCTAACCTAACCTAACCTAACCTAACCTAACCTAACCTAACCTAACCTAACCTAACCTAACCTAACCTAACCTAACCTAACCTAACCTAACCTAACCTAACCTAACCTAACCTAACCTAACCTAACCTAACCTAACCTAACCTAACCTAACCTAACCTAACCTAACCTAACCTAACCTAACCTAACCTAACCTAACCTAACCTAACCTAACCTAACCTAACCTAACCTAACCTAACCTAACCTAACCTAACCTAACCTAACCTAACCTAACCTAACCTAACCTAACCTAACCTAACCTAACCTAACCTAACCTAACCTAACCTAACCTAACCTAACCTAACCTAACCTAACCTAACCTAACCTAACCTAACCTAACCTAACCTAACCTAACCTAACCTAACCTAACCTAACCTAACCTAACCTAACCTAACCTAACCTAACCTAACCTAACCTAACCTAACCTAACCTAACCTAACCTAACCTAACCTAACCTAACCTAACCTAACCTAACCTAACCTAACCTAACCTAACCTAACCTAACCTAACCTAACCTAACCTAACCTAACCTAACCTAACCTAACCTAACCTAACCTAACCTAACCTAACCTAACCTAACCTAACCTAACCTAACCTAACCTAACCTAACCTAACCTAACCTAACCTAACCTAACCTAACCTAACCTAACCTAACCTAACCTAACCTAACCTAACCTAACCTAACCTAACCTAACCTAACCTAACCTAACCTAACCTAACCTAACCTAACCTAACCTAACCTAACCTAACCTAACCTAACCTAACCTAACCTAACCTAACCTAACCTAACCTAACCTAACCTAACCTAACCTAACCTAACCTAACCTAACCTAACCTAACCTAACCTAACCTAACCTAACCTAACCTAACCTAACCTAACCTAACCTAACCTAACCTAACCTAACCTAACCTAACCTAACCTAACCTAACCTAACCTAACCTAACCTAACCTAACCTAACCTAACCTAACCTAACCTAACCTAACCTAACCTAACCTAACCTAACCTAACCTAACCTAACCTAACCTAACCTAACCTAACCTAACCTAACCTAACCTAACCTAACCTAACCTAACCTAACCTAACCTAACCTAACCTAACCTAACCTAACCTAACCTAACCTAACCTAACCTAACCTAACCTAACCTAACCTAACCTAACCTAACCTAACCTAACCTAACCTAACCTAACCTAACCTAACCTAACCTAACCTAACCTAACCTAACCTAACCTAACCTAACCTAACCTAACCTAACCTAACCTAACCTAACCTAACCTAACCTAACCTAACCTAACCTAACCTAACCTAACCTAACCTAACCTAACCTAACCTAACCTAACCTAACCTAACCTAACCTAACCTAACCTAACCTAACCTAACCTAACCTAACCTAACCTAACCTAACCTAACCTAACCTAACCTAACCTAACCTAACCTAACCTAACCTAACCTAACCTAACCTAACCTAACCTAACCTAACCTAACCTAACCTAACCTAACCTAACCTAACCTAACCTAACCTAACCTAACCTAACCTAACCTAACCTAACCTAACCTAACCTAACCTAACCTAACCTAACCTAACCTAACCTAACCTAACCTAACCTAACCTAACCTAACCTAACCTAACCTAACCTAACCTAACCTAACCTAACCTAACCTAACCTAACCTAACCTAACCTAACCTAACCTAACCTAACCTAACCTAACCTAACCTAACCTAACCTAACCTAACCTAACCTAACCTAACCTAACCTAACCTAACCTAACCTAACCTAACCTAACCTAACCTAACCTAACCTAACCTAACCTAACCTAACCTAACCTAACCTAACCTAACCTAACCTAACCTAACCTAACCTAACCTAACCTAACCTAACCTAACCTAACCTAACCTAACCTAACCTAACCTAACCTAACCTAACCTAACCTAACCTAACCTAACCTAACCTAACCTAACCTAACCTAACCTAACCTAACCTAACCTAACCTAACCTAACCTAACCTAACCTAACCTAACCTAACCTAACCTAACCTAACCTAACCTAACCTAACCTAACCTAACCTAACCTAACCTAACCTAACCTAACCTAACCTAACCTAACCTAACCTAACCTAACCTAACCTAACCTAACCTAACCTAACCTAACCTAACCTAACCTAACCTAACCTAACCTAACCTAACCTAACCTAACCTAAC
>NC_087119.1:27745000-27747500 GCF_963855985.1 Ostrinia nubilalis | reverse complement strand
CAAAATTTTCTAGGGCCACCCCCGACGTTTATCGTCTTTTTGGATTCGTCTCGGCGAGCCCTATCCATAGACACCCCGTTTGTAGGGATCCGACGACAGGAAGTTTAAAAATTTGCCCGCCCACCCACCCTTTTGTGTCTAGGGAGGTAGACTTTTTCGTTGGGGCCACAATTTTTATTTCGCGGATCGACTGGTTTCGAGTGGTATTGTTGCTGAATTATACTTTGAAGGGAATTAGAGTTTAGTTGTAAGTAGTTTTAGGTAATTTCGACCAGTTAACTAATTTAACTGCGACATAAAATTACATTTGACCGCTTCTGGACACGACGCTGCTGCAATCGGCACCTGCAAGAAAAAAGACGCATTACAAAGTAATAAATACTCACCTGACACACCGACTGCCGCAGTGTCTGCCACCCAGACTGACGAGTACCTGAAAGGGGAAACAAGACTGTTTTTATTTTTACATTTTATACAATTTTATTTATATAACTTTTACAAACCTTTATTTTATTTTAACGCGGTCATACGGACTATTGATTTTTATCATCACATTGTACCACATTTTAGGCGACGCGCACCTCAGACGACATGTTCGGTTTTAGGACTCCGGCGAAGAAGCCCACCGACGAGGTCCAGCAGAGGTCTCCTGAGTCTCCACCTATCAGGAGGGCAGGGAGGGTGAGACGCAGCGTCGGCGAGTGGGAGACAGGGAAAGCTGGGCTTTCTTCTGGCTCCGACTCAACCCCGTCGCAGGCCGAGCCCCCGAAGGCCCCCAAGAAACCCGTGCCAGGGCGCCGGGCTTCTGTGGAGGCAGCGTCGGCGAGCTCACCCAAGCTGCCCGCCACTGCAACTAAGGAAAGAACAGCCGAAGCCAGAGCCTGCCTGCAGAAGGCTAAGATGTCTCTTGGCACAGCAAGAAACCTGCGCGGTGACATCAAGACCGACGTCACGCAGGCTCTGGATCGGCTGTATCAGCTGGTAAAAGAGGCAGAGATGGAAAGGAAGGGGAAGGCTCCGGCGAAGAAGGTGGCCGAGCCTGAACCTGTTAAAGAGAAGGAAGCGGATAGGGAGAAGGAAAGAGTAGAAGAGGAAGACATACTAGCTGAGATTAGAGAGAACAGGAGACTCCTGCTGGTAAATAGTAGGAAGCTGGATGAAATTAAGGAGGAGGCGGAGAAACAGAAGACTTATTGCAACGCGTCGACCACCTATGCCAGCGTCGCGGCGTCCGTGCCCGGACAGCAGCGCCTGCCTGTTAGGTCGGCCCTGCACTCCATCGTAGTCACGTCTAAGGACGCGATGGAGACAGGGGAGGAGGTGCTGCGGAAGGTCAGGGACGCCGTCAACGCTAAGGAGGGATGGGTGAAGGTCGACAAGATCAGAAAGGCCAAAGATCAAAAAATCATTATGGGGTGTAGCACAGAAGAAGAGAGAAGAAAAGTGAAGGCCAGAATTGAGGACGGGGGCCTCTTAGTCGCGGAGGACATGAAAAATAAGGACCCGCTTCTGGTCCTGAAGGACGTCCTGTTGCTCAACAGCGATGGGGACGTCCTGAAGGCTCTTCGCAATCAGAATAAGGGCATTTTTCATGAACTCCGCGAGGGGGAGGACCGCGTCCAAGTAAGGTACACCAAGAAGGCCAGAAACCCCCATACACGTCACATAGTTGTGAGCGTATCGCCGGCAATCTGGCGGAGAGCGACTGATGCGGGAACCGTGCACATCGACTTGCAGCACATCCGAGTGGCCGACCAGTCACCGCTGGTGCAGTGCACCAAGTGTCTGGGTTACGGCCACAGCAAGCGATTCTGCACGGAGCCCGCGGATGTCTGCAGCCACTGTGGAGGGCCACACCTTAGCACCGACTGCGCCGAGAAGCTCGCTGGTGGGGCACCGTCGTGCCGGAACTGCCAGCGAGCCAAAGCGGAGCACGTCCAGCACAATGCGTTCAGCAACGACTGCCCAGTGCGCAGGCGGTGGGACGCGTTGGCCAGATCCACAGTGGCCTACTGCTAAGGTTGCCCCGGGCGATAACTCCATCCAGCTCACAACTATCCCGGTCTCCAACTGCTTCGTCCGTCGCTGCAACTCTGAAAAAGAAAAAATAGTTATTAGCATCATGAAAATTACACTAAAATTGGATCTAAAAAATTGCAAATATTTGGCTTTTAATTTGGAACATAAAATAATATCAAAAATAATAAATTCAAAATTTAAGGAAACCACACAAATAGATAGCAATTTGATGGCCAAATTGAACTATTTGGAAATAAAAACTCATTTCGCAAACATAAAACAGCATAAAGGCGCACACATAATAGTATACAAATAAGATCTATGTTTTCTAGATATTATTAGAATATGATAGATAAACATATAGTACTAGCATGCAAATGAGTAACAAAATAACCAGATATTCAAAATTTTTCGAAACCTCGATATTAAAATAAATAAAACATACCCATAATAGACAGCAAATAAATAACACCTGTGTCCT